>NC_046661.1:140336327-140359688 GCF_010883055.1 Belonocnema kinseyi | reverse complement strand
TCGATTCTTTTCTTTCGATTTTTTGGTGAATCGATTCTTCTTCGTTCGATTCAGATTCGATTCAAGAATCGATTCTTTCCGAAGAATCGAACATCCCTAATTCAGAGTGGCGTCTCCATCTATTGTCACAGATGAGAGTCGGAACGCCACTTGTTTTACAAGATCGCAACTAAAGATTGTTAGAATGAGAGAAGCCAAAAGAAAGTAAGACAGTTGCCAGTTTGGTTTTTCAACAGCGCGGTGGCGCACCGTCGAGCAGTGTGTCCAGAACGTGGGATATTTCGGTCCCCACCACTCTCCCATCTGGGAGAAACACATGCAACCGTAAGGTGCCGGTGAATCGGCCATGTTAAATGCTGCAAATACCATCCTGCTGTAAAGCCGAAAATGCACAAATTTTTTTGAAATTCTGAGTTACATTAAAAAAAATAGACTTTTCGCGAAGAGGAAAATATAATTTAATTTAATTTATGTAAATAGATATAGGAGGCAAGATTTCTGGGTGTACAATGTTTCAAATTTAGTGTTGCATATCTCATTCATATTCATAGTAACAATTAATTTTTAACTAATAAAAAACTAATTTTTGACAAAATAGTTCAATTTTCAACCTAAGAAAAAATTAATTTTTTAACCCCCAAGAAAGGCTAATTTTCAACCAAACAGATGAATTTTTAACTAACACTTAAGAATTTTCGAAGGAGAAGAATAATTAGCCACCAAAGAAGTTAAAAGATGAATTTATAATTAAAAAGATCATTCTTCAAGAAAACAAATGTCAACAAAATTTTTTTAATTTTAACCTATAGAAGCGAATTTTAAACTGACACAATAAGTATTGAACCAAAAATGGACCCCTCAAATTTTAGGATAAAAAATGGAATATTTAACGAAAGAAATTAATTTTTAAGTGAAAAAGAATAATTTTTAACTAAAAATGGAACAAATAAATTTTCACTTATAAAAATGAATTTTGAATAATAAATAAAACAATCGATTCCACAACAAAAAAAAACAGAAATTCAGAAATTTTTAAATTAATTTTATTTTTGAAATCTTTGAAAATCTAAATTTCTAACAGAATTTTTGTTTGAAATTCGATTTGAATCTCCTTCATTCTTCTGTATATTTCTTGAATTTAGTTGCCTTTTATATGTATTTATTAATCTTATCAAATTGAAATATTTTGCTTTAAAATCTTCTACACTCTTCTTTCAAATGTTAGACTTTGATTTGTTTGAAAAACTTTTTAAATATTAGAAAAATAATTTTTTTTTCTAAGCTTGTCAGACCTTTAATCTTCTAATCTTTACAAATTATTCAAATTTTTCCTGATTTTTTTTTTAATTCTGCAAAATGAAAAAAGTGCCTTTAAAATTTCTCATATTCTTTGACAATGTTTGAAATGTCCTTTAATGTTTTGAAATGTTCAAAAATAATTTTATTATTGCTAGGTGCCAAAAAGATTTTCTTTCATGTTCGAAAAACCCTACAAAGTTCATAAAAAATCTTTATAAGTTTTATTTATTTTCGAAGCCTTTTAAATTTTCTGAACATCTTTTAATCTTACTTATATTTGAAAGTACATTTTTTAAATTAATATATACATTAACAAATGGTGAAGTGGGACGATGGTCGTGGGGGCTAAAGCGTAGGCTTTGGACCCACTCCTTCGGCTTGCGGGTTCGATTCCCGCCTCGCACTCTGGAAGAGTCTCGGTGGCCCATGCGGTGAACACTAGCCTAGCAAGGGAGTTGTTCATCTCCGGAGAGTCGTGGGACCGGTACCTCTAGAGAAAAAGGTTTTCTCTAAGTACTTAAGGCTGTTGCTCTTGGTGGTTCGGAACCCACCTTAAACTGTAGGTCCCCCTTCCACCACCAAGTAAGTGTGTGGAGGGTGTGTAAAGGAATATAGAGACGGTGTAAGAAAAATGTAAACCCTTAGGGGACACATTAGAAGCTTCCATTCCATTAACAAATGGTGTAACAAAATTGCACGAGAAGGCCTAGTAAAAATTATGTTTCTGAATTAACGATGTAACAAAATTTACAAAATTTTAGGAAAAATAGTTTTATGTTCTTGATATCTTTGGGAATTTCTGTAAAGCTTTTGAAATGTATTTTTTAAATCTTTAAAAATCTAAATTTCTACCAGATTTGAAGTTTTAAATTCGATTTGAGTCTCTTCGATTCTTCTTAATATTTATTAGATTTACTCGATTTTCATTGATTTATTATAATCTTCTAAGCCTTCAAGTCATTAAAAATTATTAAAATTATTCCTGATTTTTTTTTTAATTTAGCAAAATGAAAAAGTTCGCCATAAAATATTCCAGATTCTTCATCGACTATTTTTGATATTGTTTAAAATGTATTGAATTCTTTTTAAGTAATCCCTTAAGATTAATTTCTCAAAATAAAAAATTATAATAATTATTCTTAGAAACCTAAAACAATTTTTCCATTTTCGTGAAACCTTACAAAATTCTTAGAAAATCTTTACAAGTATGAATCACTCTCAAATCATTTTAAAATTCCTGAATATCTCCTAAACTTACGAGAATTTGAAAGCACATTTTTTAAAGCAATATAAACTTTTTTTTATTATGCAACAAAGTTGCGTTTTCATTTTTTTATCTAAAATTATATAACATGGCAAAAGTGCATGCACTTTTATTCTCTTGACACCTTGCAAAATTCAGTTTACTTGAAAATTCCTCTTAAAAGCCAGTTAGCCACCGAAAACGATCTTGTTTTCAAGTCTTAAGGGGGGGGGGGGGGCCCGGGTTCGTGCATTTTTGGCTCTACTCGAGGCTGGCCTACACAACATGTAGCAGAGCTGTCTCACCGACACGGTACGTTTGAATGCATTTCTCCCAGATGGGAGAGTGGTGGGGGCCGCCAAATGCCACGTTCTGGAGACACTGCCACAGAGTTGCGCTGACTCCTGTTAACGTGCAGATCCTCCGCGGCCGCTTGATGGCGCTTTTATACGATTGCAGATCAGCAGATTGCATGCAGACAGTTCGCACCAGTGAAAGAGATAGATAACAGAATGTACAGTATCCATCTCTTTCACTTCTGGGGACTTTCTACTTACAATCTTCTGATCTGAAATCGTGTGAAATCCCCTTGATCCTGTATTTTTTAGCACTCTTGTACAAGCGAGAATCTCATCCAATACGCATGTGCTAGAAAACATTCTCTTTTTTGTCCATGGCTTAGTCTCCCGCATGATGTAGAATCTGACAGCTCTATTTTTGGGAGTGGCCGTCGATCTTGTTTAAACTCAACTTAGAGAAACATGAAACAAGGTATTATAGTGAAATCAACCCCAAAATATTAACTATCTGGTACAAAATTTCCGAGACTGACATATGGAAATGTACAAGTTCGATTTTCTAGGATGAACTCATTTCCCTAGTAAAGTTTTGGAAGCTAAGTATTAAAGTTTTTAATATTTTTGTGCGGGATCTAAAACACCCCTTCATAATATATATCTTTCATAAAGTATTCTTTGAATACGAGTTTTGTTTTAAGACATGTAATTCAATCACTGCTGTCAAAAATTTAATCGGTGTACGTTATAACGAATTTGCTCAATTATAATGTTAATATTATTGTATTTAATTCATTATTGTATAGATTATACTATTCGAATTTATTTAAGAAACTGTACAAATTATCAAAAACGAAACAATGAATGACAAATCATGTTACGTAAAATACGTACGATACATCACTAATGAGAAGAAAAATTTCATTGTTTAGTTTTGACTAATTACGTCAAATAAATTTCTCATTTACTTTTGGATCATCTAATTGAATTCTGGCTATAATCTTTATAATAAAAGTGAATTTATTCTGAAGATGACTTTCTTTCTAATATTTAATATTGATTAACTATGACATTGATGTAAAATAATACTATTAATTTTTATTACAAATTCTGCAATTGTTATAATTTAAATTAAAGTTTCTTCAATTTATAAATTTTATAATTGATAAATTGACATTTTTAAAGAATTCAGTGATGAATGTTGATGCACAGTTATTTTCGTATTAAAATTAAAATTCTATGAAACTAGTTTAAAAGGTTATTAATAAATACGTTATGAGCATGAAACTTTGACCCCCTTTGTTAGTGGTTCCCCAGCAGCACTAATTCACTAAGAAATATTTTTCTCTTTTTTAATATCCTCTATTACAAAAACCGCTGAAAAAAGCTCCTGACACTCTTTCTCTGGGATTATATAGAAAAGAGTTTAACTTACAAAACAATTTTCAAGTTTCTTATATGTATACTATCTTTTGATACTTAGTGCTTTATAAATCAATCAATGATTTAATTATCTTTTTCATGAACTGCATCATTGCGTGATTAATTTGTTTACATATTCTTTTATTATCAACACTTCACAATATTTGTTTCCTCTGCGATAGTTAGTTTATCAAATTTTCGCATTGTTAACGTAAAATAATACAGCCTTATTGACAGATAAATGTTCTTGACATATTTTTATTTTATACTTCATAAAATAAGAATATTCCAAACTTCAAAGGTGAAACTTTTTTTCTTCTAATGATGCTGAAGGTGAATTGTCTTAAGGTTTGATTGTTTTACTTCATCTTAATTTTCCCTTAGTGTATTAAAAATGGTTCTTAAATTATCCACAAGCTTGGAATATTTTTCCATTTTCAATGAGGATGGGAGTACAATAAGTTGCTATATTCTCCGTATAAAATACCCGCTCAATTGCTGAGGTATGCTGTTCAAATTCTGTCTTATTTATGCTTTAAAAATATTGTAAAATACTTAGACATATAGATGTTGTTTTATAAATAAACAATACAGATAAAAAAATATTTAAAAGCATTCAGTGTCCAGTGGTTTTCTTTTTTACTTTTAAAGAAGCTGGGCTTTTTTCTATAAAGCAACTGAAAATTTCCTCCTGTGTTTAAAGAAAAATGTTGACAGTTGAATACTTGATAAAATTCTGGCAATGATAAAAAAACATGACAAAATTTTTTGCTCTTTGAATGTGCATACATCGCATCGACAATAAAGAAAAGCATAGAAAATCATCAGGAAGAATATGCTGAAAATAGGAAAAGGGAGATAAATATAATAAACGAGAGAGTAAGTTAGAAGTGAGCCTTGAGCGAAGAAGGGTTAAGTTAATAGCGAGCCAGGATTCGACCGAAGGTAGGGCAGGCTTGCGGGTAGAAAAATGAGAGATTGCGTAGTAGATTGACACAGATCGAAAAACAAATAGAAGGGGAGCAAAAATAAAAGAAAAAAATGAACGTAATGATCAAGGGGCTGAAAATTAATGGTAAAACGGTAGAGGAAGATGTTAAGAAGCAGATGAAAGATATAGAAGCATAAATTGGGTTAGAAGTAGTAAAGAGAGTTGGAAGATTAAAAGGGGAGAGAGACGGCATGTATCAGAAAAAAATAGTTGATTGAGTGGAGGGCCTGGGCGGAAAGAAGCAAAGGTAGCAAGGTAATAATAGAAATAGAAAGAATTTGGGTTAACGGAGAGATGCGGATCAGGGCCAAGAAATAGAAGAATTGAGAACTTGAAAATCAAGGCAAAGAAAGGAGAAGGTTAAAACCAGGTAAATAAGAAGGAAGTAAACGTGTCGCGATTCAAAAAATAAAAAAGGGGCTTAACATAAGGACAGGAAGAACGGGAAGAGAAAATGTGTATGGGAAGGTGGCATTCTGGAATGTTTCAGGATTAAAAGACAAGGACAAAGGCTTTTAGGTCGAACTGATAAACTGGAATGTAATAATGATGAGTGAAACATGGACGCATGAGAAAGACTGGAAGGGGATGAAAATAATATTACCGAAGGGTTATGTGCGGGACACGCAAGAAGCAGGAAAGGAACAGGTTCAAGGGAGAGGGATGGGCGGAATGGGCTCAGGGGTGAGTAAAGAATTGGCCTGGACTAGCAAACAAGAGGGAGGGACTTTGGATGAAGAAAAGGAGGCCTATGTAAAGAGTTTCAGACATAGGGAGATATGCAGGGAGGGGAGGAGGTTACTAGACATAATATATGAAACGAAATGGTTTATGTGTAAAGGCAATATGAAAGGAGATAAGAAAGGCATATTCTTCCTGATGATTTTCTATGCTTTTCTTTATTGTAGATGCGATGTATTCACATTCAAAGAGCAAAATATTTTGTCATGTTTTTTTATCATTGCCAGAATTTTATCAAGTATTCAACTGTCAACATTTTTCTTTAAACACAGGAGGAAATTTTCATTGGTTTATAGAAAAAAGCCCAGCTTCTTTAAAAGTAAAAAAGAAAACCACTGGACCTTTCATTGAAAATGGAAAAATATTCCAAGCTTGTGAATAATTTAAGAACCATTTTTAATACACTAAGGGAAAATTAAGATAAAGTAAAACAATCAAACCTTAAAACAATTCACCTTCAGCATTATTAGGAGAAAAAAAGTTTCACTTTTGAAGTTTGGAATATTCTTGTTTTAACAGTTACACTGAAAGATGGTAGACAGAAGCAAGGCAGTTGGTGAAAGGAGAAAGGTGAAAAGGGAGAAGATTAGGCTTATAGATAAGGAGAAAGAGGTACAAAAAAGATAAAGAAGGGAAAAGAGATGCTGGTGGGACGAGGAATTCAAGAAGAGTAAACAGAGAATGAAAGAGTGAGTAAGAAAATGTAGGATAGGGGAAATAAAGATGGGGGAGTACAATAGAAAAAAACACGACAGGATGTTAGAAATTAAAAAAAAAAACAAGAAAAAAGAAAGCACAAGGAAGAAATATAAAAAGCGATCAAAGAAGGTAGGGCTCCGGATGTGATAAATAAGGGAAGAGGAAGAAGGAAGTGCGTGAATGAAGGAATGGAAATGGGTGAGTGGACAGACTATTTCAACGGTCTGTTTGTGGAAGAACAAAATAGGATATAGGGGAAAATAGAAAGTTGGTAAAGGAGAAATAGAGGGAGAGAATATAATAACAAGACAAGCAGCGGATGAGGCTATTAATAGATTAAAAGGAAACAGGGCTTCAGGAGAAGATGGCATGGGGAACGAAGTGTTGAAGTATGGAGGAAAAGGGGCCAAGGAAGGTTTGCGGGAGATCTGCAACAAGGTATGGAATGGAGAAGCGTGGTCAGAAGAGTGGATGACAAGGCTGGGGGTATCACTTGTCAAGAAAGGGGAAAAAAAGAAGGTAGAGGAGTACAGAGCTATCACTCTCATGCCAGTTGGCTACAAAATATTTGTAAAAGTTTTAAGAAGAAAGTTCGAAAGTCAAATAGAGAACAGAAAAAGTACTCCATACAATTAGACGGGGTTTTGAAAAGGAATGGGAACCATAGACCACATTTACGTACTAAACTACTTGGTTAACAGAAATCTAGAGAGCAAGAGAGGGAAATTTGTCGCGTTGTTTGTAGGTTTTAAAGTAGCTTTTGATTCAGTAAACAGAAAAGTGTTATAGCGGGCAATAAAAATAAGAGAAATAGAAGAAAGGCTGGTGGAGAGGATAAAGGAAATTTTTACTGACACTAGGATCAGGGTGAAGATAAGAAAGGTAAAAGGAGAGGTTGTTTCGATAGAAAGAGGTTTAAAGCAAGAGTGCCCTTTGAGGCCGCTACTTCTTAATATGCTGTTTACAGACCTAGAGAAGAAGCTAAAGAAAAAAGGGAAAGGGAAAGACGATATTAGGTAACAGCAAACTATACTCTCTAGTTTGCTCGGACAACGCAGTTCTGTTAGCAGGCGACGAGCAGGTGATAAACCTAATAATGAGAACTTTTGAAGAGTATTTGGGATCAAAGGATCCAACCTAGAACGTAGAAAACACCAAGATGATGTGTTTCAGAAGAAGAAACACCATAATAGATTACGTTTGGAAGATGATCGGTCAAACAGTGGAAAGGGGGAAGAGTTTTTTTACTTGGGTTTTTGGTTCAAGGCAGAAGAGGAAAATAAGGTGCAGGTGAGGAAAAGAATAGAATGTGCGAGTAAAACAATGGGCCAAGTATTAGGTATAGGTAAGAGAAGTTCAAGGACAATTAGAGAATGAGGGTTTGTTTGTTGAATGCGTTGGTTTGGGCGTGGATGTGTTATGGAGTGGTGATTTGGGGACGGAAGAGACATAGCAAACTGGAGAGCACGCATGAGCGATTTCTGAGATAGCTAATTTGGGTTATCTGGAGTTGCCTTGGTTATATTTTAAGGACAAAATTAGGAAAGGAAAAAATAGTAACTAGACACATTAAGAGAATCTGGAAGTTCGAAGAGGAGATAAAAAGAGGACATAGGATAGAATATAACAAGTATGCTTGGCCGAAGTTCAGAAGAAGAAGGCGAGACGCAATTTGGGAAATTCGAAATCAGAGGAAGAAAGGATTAAAATGAGGAGCGTGTGTGAAATACGAGAAGGGGTTATGGAGTGGCAGGACATAGAGTTAGGGCTATTAGTAAGACAAGGAGAAGAGAGATGGTAAAAGGTTATGGATTATGGCATATGTGTTAGAGAGGTGCACAGAAGAGGAAAATTGGTAATTGATTATGGATGAGTTTGTAAGATGGATTTTAGATGGTAATCAGCAGGTAGTGATGTGGATGAAGATATTGGAAGAAGTCAGGGAAAACAAGGGAATAGGAATAAATTTAAATGGTATAATATGTATAATAAAGAAGTAAGTACACAAATATTAATATTATTATTAAGAAATTTGGTTATGAGTTACCCAGATTGAATTATTGATAACAATGATTGAACTACAAGTCTTAAAACACAGCTCGTATTAAAAAAATACATCACAATCTTTAATGAAATATGACATCACTTCTAACAGTGAAAAACAATGAGTATTATTTTTAATTTTATTATTATATAATGTAAAAAATATATATAATACCATTCATAATATTCAAAATAAAACCGAAGGTGTTCCGCGTTGATGTCGCGGTAGGGCTTGAGCTCTCCTCTTATGACTTTGACGGCAATGTTGGTGGTAGCATTGCTACTGACAGGGTATCTCATGGTAAATAGGCTGATAACGAAGAGAAGAGGGACTAAGTAAAACACCAAAACCCATCAATGAAAAATGAAGAATATATTAAAGATTTTGAAACGCTAGTCGCTTCCCGAGGATCGTCTGGTCGGCCCTGGTGTCACAGCTGGGGGCCACAACATGCGGGACGGTGGCGATGGTGAGCTGCGAGATGGTCAGGCAGATCTTACTAATCAAACAGCTGTCAAGCAAGAACATCTTCAAAAAACGGTAATCAGTGAAAGATCAACTGTGCCTGCTGAAGATGCTTGAGCTAGCGCTAGCTATTTGCAGCCGACCACCTCGACAGAAATACCGTGGGAGAGAATGAATTGGGATACCACAATGAAAGAGGAATTGGTGCATCTCTATTACGAAAGTGCGAAGTTTGAAACGAAAATGGAAAAAGGATACAATTTAAGAACAAAATTTGCTGCAAAGTATCCTAATATACAAAAAGTCGCACTAAGAGATCTTATCGCTAAGGTGAAGGACATCCGGAGTAATCTACATGTTACAGAGGACCGAGCAATAGAGATTAAACAACAGCTTGATTTGGCGTTAAAAAACGACGGCCATGAACATCAGTTCGAGAAAGCCGCGTCAAACGGTCAAGCATGAGCAATTGATGTTCTTCCTCAACCTATTGATGATCCAAAACCACCACATCCTCCAGAGGTGCATTACCTTATACAAACAGAGGCAGAAGCAGAGGTTCAGCAACCAAAAAAGCGACGAAAATGGGCATATTATATGAACAGAGATGTTATGCGTCTTTTTTTTTGGCAGAGAAATGTGGGCGAAGTGTAAGGAGAGAACATCATAGACTCTTCATACTTAAAAACCCAGAGCTAGCCACAAAAATAAAGGAGCAGAATCTGGCAGATCAAAAACTCTCAATATCTGCAAACAGACTGCTTTCAACTGTTGAAATAGCTGCTATCAAAATAGAAGTGTAACGGCAGCTTCCTATTGATGAGCTCGCCTTGGAAGATGTGGATAACGAAAACTTGATTAATGCTGAAGGCATAGGTGCTAGGGATAATGAACATTATGCACCGGATCCATTAGAACCACATCCGGATATTACTAATGATGATGTGGATAGGGGAATCGCAGAAAAACCACAGTATCTGAAAAGGAATTTTGGTCATGTTTTACTAGAGTTCAGATATGTAGAACCAACACTTAGGCATTCTCTGCCCAAAACGAACATCACAAATTATCTGCGTGCACTAACAGCACATCTCGACAGCAAGGCTTTACCTACGTATTTGGACGTAGCATAAACTGCGTTAGAGGTGCAAACTCTTGTATACTGTGCAGCTATGGCAACTGTTAGAACGTTGGGCCAAAAAACTAGGACTGCAAATGCAGTTTTTGTCCCAGCAAGGGATCGAGGTCCACCATGGAAGAAGATCAGGTTGGACTTGATGTTTTTACTGCCAGACTGCGTCGGTACAAGAAAAGTAATGCACGAAGGCAACAAAATCTAAACTTTCAGACAGATAAAAGAAGGTTCTATCGTAAACTGAGAGTGAAGCCAAATAACCACGAAGGCACCGAAGTCCCTCAATTGGAAGATATGATTAACTACTGGTCGGGTGATTGGGGAAAAATGAACAGATGCAGTTTGGACACTGCGTGGTTAAAACTGGGGGAAGCAAGGGTAAGCAATAGCCCTGTAATGCATCTGGCAAACATCACAGCTTTAGATGTTTCAGTGATCTTAAAAAGGGCAAGTAAGTGGAAAGCTCCTGGTCCGGAAATGGTGCACAACTTCTTGTACAAGTACCTGACAAGTGTCCATCTTGCGTTGGCAAAGGTGTTTTCAGAAGATTATTAAACATCCAGATCTGATGCCAGGTTTTATGCTCCAAGGTACTATGTATATGATACCAAAAAAAACCAGACACTCAAAATCCATCAGACTTTCGACCGATAGCCTGTCTTCTAACAATCTATAAATGTCTTACAGCTATTATTGCAGATAAGGTATATTCTCATTGTGACGAGAATGAAATTTTTACAGAAGAACAAACGAGGATGTTATAAAAACTCATGAGGCTGTAAACATCTAGTAACTATAGACGATGTTGAAAGGACTTAAGCTCGTAAGCATCAAAGGAACTTGCACATGACATACACTACAAGCAAGCGTTTCCTTCCGTGCCGCATGACTATTTGCTTAAAGTCTCAAAACGTAACAAAATCATCCCACGCATTATTGACTTTCTAAGCCATGCGATTAGGCTCTGGGGTACAAGAATCAAGTATTTTGATCATTGACAACCAAGGATAACTAGATCAATACGCTTTACGACGAATATATTTCAAGGAGACTCCTTCAGCGCACTATGGTTCTGTTAAGCGTTGAATCTAGTGAACAAAATACTAAACAGAATGTCTAGTGGGTTCAGAATTCATGATAATGAGGGTGGTCATCAAGTGACCCATCTTCTTTACATGGATGATCTGAAGTGGTACGCTAGTTCAGCCCAGAAACTGCAGCAAGTTATCGATGTCACACAGCAGTTTTCTAATGATATCCAAATAGAGTTCGGACTAAATGAATTTAGAACAGTGCATTTAATCAGATGGGAATTAGGGACCGCAGAGTTAGAGAACGAGTTCGGAAATGACATCGAGGCAATGGCTGCAGGCGAATCATATAAATATCTGGGTATTCTTGACTATAAGGATATTCAACATATTGTAGTTAAGACAAGCCTAACGACTGCCTTGACTAAGAGACTCAGATTGATTATGAAGTTTTCTTAACTCGGCAAACAGAATCAGGGCGATCAACACATATGACATCCCTGTCCTCACGTACTCCTTCGGGCTCATGAAATAGTCTAAGACTGATTTTGAAAAGTTAAACAGAATTGTTCGCGTAGAAATGACGAAGCACCAAACGCACCACAGAAATTCAGCGATTGAAAGGGTAGTTATATTACGAAGTTTAGGGGGTAGTGGCATGGTAGATGTCAAAAAATTATGTGAGTCACAAGTTATACAGTTGCGAGACTATTTTAACAGCAAAAGAAATGTTACGCTTAACAGTACCATCTGTTAAGCGGACTTTGACTACACGCCCTTAAGTTTGTCCTTAGATAGGGCGTTGAATATCAGGGTAGAAAGCATAGAGGTATTAGAAATACAATGGAAGCAGAAAGCCATCCATGGCGAGCACCCCAACACGTTAGATCAAAATGAAGTGGATAGTGAGGCATCTAATATTTGGCTAAGAAAGGGTGTTCTGTATCTAGAGACGGAAGGATTCGTTATTGCAATACAGGACAAGGTTGTCAGCACCAGGAATTATCGCAAACATGTGTTACATCAAGACGTGTTTGACCGGTGACGATTATGTGGAGATACCAACGAATCCATCGAGCACATTATTGACTGCTGTCGCGTAATGGCTCGAGAGAATACACGCACAGACATAATGATGTAGCGGGCATTACACATCAACAACTTGCCCTAAACTTAAGACTCTTAAAAGAATGGTTGCTCTTCTATAGAAACATTCCAATGCTCGTTTTAGAAAGCGAAGATTACATCTTATATTGGGATCTTACTATCTAAACAGATCATTACATCCGGAACAATCGAGCTGACATCATGATGCGAGAAAAAAAGGTGAAAGAGTCAACATCGTCGACATTACTTGTCTGCTTAAACGCAATTTGCAGTTAACCTATACAACCAAGATCCACAAGTATAGCGAGTTAAGGCATGGAGTAAAGGCCATATTGAGGAATGCGAATCAAGCATCTATTTATATTATTGTGATTTCGGCTACAGGCAATGTGCACGCAAGGTGCACTGAAAATCTTGAACATTTAGGAGTTAGTAGGGTATTGGCAGCAGCTCAGAAGGCGGTTTTATTAAAGATCTGTCGCATTGTAAGAAACTTTCTTGACCATCAGGAAGCAAGCGACTAAAAATCCGTGGAGTAGCAGATGGTAGCTCTAAGAAAGCATCCAGAGGTGACTGTAGTTACCTCAAACGCTCGTGGCCGCTCGTAATTGTATACCTACAAAATCATCGAAGGAGGTTTCAACCATCGTATTAAATTATTTGAATTAACTTATAGCATTCTAATCTCTCCAATCTCTAGTCACTTGATTTAGTCCGTAGCTATGCTGTATGACCGGGTTTACACGAGTAGAAGTTTAATAAATACACTGTGAAATAATAATGACAATAATAATATTTAATTAGAGTAACAAAAATCAGTCCGACAAAAATGTGATCTGTAATAAAGTTTCACGAAAAGCATCCTGCTACGAGGGACTAAAAATATTCTTCTGTAAGATTTACAATGAATTATTTTATTTTATTTTTTGGATATAATTTAAAACACTTGAGTTCAATGTTATGCAACTTGCTTGTAGCTGACAATTCCTAACCGATTTTGGATTTTTTTAAGAAACGTTCAGCATTGAATTTTGGAGAGATTTAAGCGGCCTGATTGAAATTTGTTCTTTGTAAACTTTCATGTTAATGCGTGTAATTGCACCGTAAAAATTTACGTCGCAAACGAAGAATCCATAGGGTAGACTATTTGTTAGTTAATTTGTTTATAACAATTAACTTGAGAATGTCATTTTTTGTTGTTTTTAGCCATCTTTGTGCATAAAGTCTGGCAATGCTGACAATAGACAAAACAATTTCATGCCGATTAACAAACAAAAAAGGAAAAAAACTACTTCTTCACTCTTTTCAATGAAATGGTGCAGTATATTAAATTAATTTAATATTTATAAAATCAATTCTAAAGCGAGAGACACAGAAAATAAAAACGCCCCTGAATTACTGCCAAATTTTTCAGCGGAAGAGTTGCATAGATTGCAAGTTACTGCTATGCGAAACAGGTGCCGTTGCGTGCGCAACCTCTTGAGAAAGTGGGGATTGAAGAGTCCGCGAGAACGGGACCAATATCATCGATGGAGAACGAACGACAATCAGTCGACGCAAAGCCCTACTAGGATTGAGGTGTACTGCGTTTGGCTCTTGGAATTATCGGAATACCGATAGATCATCCAGGAATCTTGTTAGCCAGGGTGATTTGAAGGAAAGGCTGGATGTCATATGCTTTTCATACAAAATTTATTATAGAAAATACAAAATTGTATGCTCTTTTCAGAGTGTTTGGTAAATTTAGAAAAATTAACATTTAGTGCTTGCCACAGTTTCGTAACGTGTCGGGACACAATCCCATAGAGTGTAGCTAGAGTTCCAATTTGTCCACCCTTCTTTTAGCCATTTAATGGGAATTCAAGGGTGCTAGCTTTACCGTTCTATGGGAATTAGGATCTTGGAAACACTAAGAGAGTTGTGGCCCATTTTAATTGATTATTATCGGCTCGTTAATAGAAACTGACACTCGTTCGTAAAACTTTCAACTAGATTTTTAATCCATTCTTATGGAAACACATCTAGTTAGCAATAGAAAAGAAACTGTCGGCTTGAGCACTAAGAGGTAGATTAATCAGGCGTGATTTTGAAACGCAAATATCATTGATCATCATTAGGAAAATCGTAAGAAACTCCATCCGCAAATATTGCATTCTAATTTGCACGGAGTCAAGGACTGTTCATAAAATTAGCGTTCCTTTAAAGGCACAGCCATTTTCTCTAGATAAAAAATAAATTTAATGAAAAGAATTATATAAACAGAAAAATGAGGATTTTTCAATTAAGAGCGAGTGTAGACGCTGAAACTAGAGATAAGTATGTGTCCAGAGGGTTTGTGCTAGAGAATTAATTTGAGATTCAGGGATTTAGATTGGAAAAGAGTGAGCTCGAATTTAACGTCGATTGGGAACCTCATATGGTAGATAAAGTCTCTTTTCATATAGTTGTGTCAAGTAGATTAGTTCGTTTCCGGTTCATCGTCCTACCAGAATTGGGTCTGATGTGCATACTCGGTACCAACTTTTTGAACAGGGCACATTAAATCGTCGAACGATCCAAAATCTCTCGATGTGAATTCGAAAAAAGGAAAGGTCGATACAAGTAATCGGTAAAACTAAGCAAAATTATCAAAGAGAAAATTGTCTCTGGAGCTCAGGCGTGTAAATTAAGTAATAAAGTGCATACTCTTATCAAGTGAAATAAAATAGTGTAACAGCATTTACATAAAAGTTGAAACAAAACAAAATTCAAAAATCAGGCGACATAAATCTCTTTAAAATTGAGTGCTTAATTAAAACAAAAAATCCAAAATCGGTTAAAAATTTCCAGTCCCACCGAACGTCCACTTCGTAATGCGGCGTAGTATTTTTCCATTAATTTCCAAGAATGTTCTAGCATTTTCAATAATATTGACAAATAACTGAAGGCTTTATTATCACGCAATATTTCAAGCACACACAAAAAAACGCTAACAATAAAAATTGTATGTACCTTATGTCGTGCCCTAATCCTATATTCTTGATAATTAGGTGAAAACAAGATAACAGCTTCAGTATATAAGCTTAAAAAACATTTTTTAACTAAATGTTTAACTATTTAAAGTTTGATTTAAAATTCAACTTTTATGCTTAAAATTCATAAACATATTCAGTAAAAAATGCGTCTTTTTTGATAAAACATTAATATTCTTCGTTAAAAATTTATTTTTTCGGTTGGAAATTCAACTATTTTGACGAAAATTCTTTGTTTGATGGTTCAAAGTAAACTCCATAACTAAAAATTAACATGTTCCATTTTTGTTTGAAAATAAATCCTTTTTTAGCTTAAAATTTAACTATTTGATTAAAATTGATCAATTTTGTAGAAATTTAATGTTTATGGTTGAAACTTAATTTTTTTGTTTGAAAATTCGTCTTCTTTCGGTAGAAATTTAATGTTTCTAGTCTACTCAGTTTTTGGTTTAAAGGTTTTTTTAGATAAAAAGTTAATCATCTAATTGAAAATTGATGTATTTTTGTAAAAGTTAATTTTTTTGAAGAAAATTAATCTTTTTGGCTAAAAATTCATCTTTTTGGTTAAAAATCCAACTTTTAATTTAAAAATTCAATATTTTGGTTGAAAGTTCATTTTGTTTTGTAAAAAATTAATTATTTTCGTTAAAAATTTATTTCTGTGACTGAAAATTTATTCATTTTGTTGAAAATTCGTCATTTAGATAGAAAAATTATTTCCTTGGTTAGGAATTCCATTAATTTGTTAGGGATACATTTTTTGCAGACAAAATTTATAATTTTATTTTAAATTTATCTTTTTAGTTAAGAAATTATCTATTGGGTTAAAAATTCATCTTTTCTTTTTAAGATTTAGTAGACATTTTTTTAAATTTATATTTTTGAGTTTAAAATTGAACTATTTGGTTGAAAATTCGTCATTATTGTTTGAAAATTTAAGGATTTTTAAGGGTGGATCCTGTTGCTATTTCGTCCTCACTACTTTCTCTCTCCACTCTATCCCTTTTCCTTTTAACAAATTTCTCTATTTACACAAAACTCTCTGCCCTTAATCTCTCCTTTTTTACTGTTTTTTTTGTGTGTGTATTTTCCCCTTTTTCCCTCACGGTTTGGTTTACCGAACACTTCCTCGTCTAAGTTTCCACTATCCATCAAATTGATCTAATTTCCGTAAACTCTTTCGCAATTCCACCCAGTGTGCACAAAATTTGGCGACGTCTTTACGACATCATTACGACATCTTTACGACATCCTATGTCTATGTCGTTAAGGTGTCTTTGCGATATCGTAAAGACCCTGGTACCTGATCGTCTTGCGTGCTTCTCTCTACCTAGCCTGTCCTGTCGCTGCTACTTACCTGCACCGGTTTCGCTACCCTGCTCCAAACGCCAAACAAACTAACCTCCCAGGCTACCTACAAACTGACACGAATTAAACTTGTTTAAATCCGTTGTTTTTAGGTTAAAAATTGAGCTATTTAATTTGTCTTTTTAATTCTTGAAAATTAATCTTAGTATAAAATTAATTTTTTGTGTTGAAAATAAGATTTCGAAATTTTTGAATTTTTATTGATTCCATTCTCGAAACTTTAATCTACAAAATTACAATGTTTAACGTTTGAAATTTTTGTTTTTTCTAAATTTCAATCTGAATCTTTTAAATATTTTAAGAGATTTAAAAAGATTCTTAAGGACTTTAAGTATTTTAGGATGTTTTAATAGATGTCAAGGAATTTAAAATTTATTTTTATAATTTAAAGGAGTTTCAAATAATTTTAACAATTTTAGTAGAGTTATTTAAAACAATTTCAAAGTATGGTAGAAATCTTTAATGGTTGTCAAGGTATTTCAAGAAATTTTGAAGATTTCGAAATACTTGAGAGTATTTTAAAACGTTCCAAGGAATTTTCAATTGATTACAGTAATTTAATATGAGATTTTAAAGGATTTGAAATATTTCAGGGTATTTTTTTAAATTTCATGGATTTTTCAAAAGCTTTAAATTTTTTAAAGATTCAAAGAATTTTAAAGAAGTACTTTAAAAATTTTAAGAAAAGGGTCAAGGTTCAATTGATTACACTAATTTAATATAAGATTTTGAAAGATTTATTATTTTAGGATATTTTAGCAGTTTCCAAGGAATTTTCAGTTGATTTCAATAATGAGGTAACGATTGTAAAATTTTTGAAATATTTTAGGGTTTTTTTAAATTTTCAAGGAATTTTCAACAGATTTTAAAAGATTTTAAAAGATTTAAAATATTTGAGGATGTTTAAAAAGATGTCAATGAATTTTCAATTCATTTTTATAATTTAAAAGAATTTCAAAGAATTTTAACAATTATAGCAGAGTTGTTCAAAAAACTCCAAAGTACCTTATAAATCTTGAAAAGATGTCAAGGTGTTTCAAAATATTTTGAAGGTTTCGAAATACTTGAGAGTATTTTAAAAGGTTCCAAGGAATTCTCAATTGATTACAGTAATTTAAAGTGAGATTTCAAAGAATTTGATATATCTTAGGCTATTTTAATAGATTCCAAGGAATTTTCCATTGATTTTAATAATTTAGTATGAGATTTTAAAGGATTTAAAATATTTTAGGGTAATTTTAAAATTGCAAGGAATTTTCAAGAGTATTGCAAATTTTTAAAAGATTTCAAAGGATTTTTAATATTTTAGGAGGTTTTAATACATTCAAAACATTTTTAATTAATTTCAATAATTTAAATCAATTCCAAAGAATTTTAATTATATTTAACTTTTCAGTTTGAAAGTGGAACTGGTTTGTTAAAAATGAATTTTTGTTGGTTGATGACGTATCAATTAAGTTGGAAAAATTTGTTTTCTGAAAATTTAACTATTTTATGGACAATTTTTATTTATTTTTGTTTAAAAATTAATTTCTTTTAACTGCAAGAAAATAATTCTTTTTTGTCGAAAAATTAACTATGATTAAACATTAATTTTTGTATAGAAAATTAGACTTGGTGGAAAA
Organism: Belonocnema kinseyi; assembly: GCF_010883055.1. NCBI lineage: Eukaryota > Metazoa > Arthropoda > Insecta > Hymenoptera > Cynipidae > Belonocnema > Belonocnema kinseyi. The sequence goes on along the minus strand of NC_046661.1, from coordinate 140,341,211 downwards.
CAAATTTCTTTCTTGCAAAGTTAATGTATTTTATTAAAAATTCCGTTTGTTTTTAGTATACAATTCAGCCTTTTGGATAAAAATTAAAATTTTTGTTTAAAAATTTAGCTATTTTGTTGAAAACAATTTCAAATTTTTTTAAAAATTGATGTATTTTATTCAATTCAAATAATAGTAATAATATCCATGTGTGGGGTTGCTGGTCCTCCATCGGGCGCCACCCCAGGTTGCGGATAGGGGAACGCTTCCCGGATAGGGGTGGTACCGGAGAAATTAAATAACGCGGGGTGGACAAAAACCAGCTAGGGGAAGGAACCCCGAATTAAAATCAATCATGAGTCAGTGTATTCAAAACACAATACCCCAAAGGAGTGACGATCTTCTCGCTAGTTCCGATCGGGTGAAAGCCCCGATGGCTGGCGCCGACCCTATGGATTTTGGGGAGGGTCAAATACACGCAGCGGAAGACAACACCAACGCAACACGGAAAATCGTTGAAGAAGACGACGGCACAGTAACATTTTTAAAAGAGATAAATGCCCTACAGATACAAATCGTTCAGTCGGAGATCTATATCCAGAAGATTATCATGGAAATAGGAAACGTCACGTTTAAAATGCAGATGGCAGCGGAGAAGCAGAAGAATGTGAGCGGGAGGCGCAGAAAAAACTGCATGACTCCCTGATATTATTGCTTAGAACGGGAGCAAACAAGAATATATTCAGCGCAAACACGCCGACTGCTACCCAAGAAAAGGGTAAACGCTCAGCGACCAGCCCGGCGGGAAATCAAGCGGCAACGCCAATTGAAAAAAGAAAGCGTGCTGGGCCCGGAGAAATGGACTGGGCAACGGCAACGCGCAGTAGGCAGAAAAAGAACAGAGCTGCTGAAGAAGATGAAGCACCTCTGCAAAAGCACGCCATGCAGCAAGGAAATAAGAAGGAAGCCGGTGAAAGGAGAGAACGAAACCCGGCAAAAAGGCAGCGCCTTGAAGCTCTGCTCATAAAACCCGCAAGTGGGAGGTCTTACTCTGATGTTCTTAAAGACATCAGAGGGAAGCTTAACCCTGAAAACACAGGGACCGACATTCGTTCTATTCGCCAGACAAGAGGTGGCGAATTACTCATACAACTTGGGAAAGAGATGAAAGATGCTAGAGCCTTCGCAGACTCGGTGAAGACTACACTGGGAGACGCTGGGGCGGTCAGGTGTATGGCACCTAGGATAACCTTGGAGCTATTAGACCTTGATGGCATCACGTGCAAAGAAGACGTTGAGGAGGCCGTAAAAAAAGACCTCAAAGACCAGGATGTTGAAATTAAGGTTTCCATCTCTAGAGAGAACCGGCGAGGTCAGATTATGGCCCTAGTCAACATGAACCAACGGCTGGGAAACATCCTACTGGAAGCACGACGCATTAAAGTAGGATGGATTTACACCCGAATACGACACAGAGTTCACGAGGCTCGCTGTTACAACTGTCTGGGATTTGGACATCAGTCCAAAGAATGTAAGGGACCGGACCTCAGAGCCCTCTGCTACAAATGTGGCAAAGAGGAACACAAAGTGGCCACTTGCACAGAAAACCAGCAATGTTTCCTTTGCCAGGAGTTACCAGAAAGGCCTGAGTCTCTCAGCCATATACCCGGGTCGGGTGCCTGCAAATTGTTTCGGCAGGAACTAGACAAAATGAAAGGCAAACAGCTATGTTAAGAATCCTACAAGGGAACTTACATCGAAGCAGGACAGCAGACGACCTCCTAATACATACAGTGCTAGACAGGAAGGTCGATTTGTTGATAATCAGCGAGCAATGCCAGGATAGAGACAGCCTCACATGGTTTTCCGATCACCTGAGAACGGCAGCTATTTGGGTGCGAAACACAAAAAAGATTCCAATAGACGAGCAAGGGTCAAGAGACGGTTTGTTTGGGTGAAAAGCAAAGGTACCATATATGTCAGCTGCTAACTCACCCCAAATGAGAGCATCTCGGACTTCCAAGAAAAGCTTGACTGCCTCGAGGACATTGTTCGCGAGGAGAAAGGCAAAGTATTGGTGGCCGGCGATGTGAATGTAAGTTTAATCGAATGGGGTATGCCTAGTTCGAACTCGAGAGGAAAGCGGATATTGGAAATGGCTGCCAGAACCGGACATCTGATAATGAATAAAGGGTGTACACCATTTTTCTGGAGACCCAGACAGAAAGGTACGATCCCAGATATCACACTGGCATCAGAAAGCTTGGCACCATCGGTGCAACACTGGGAAGTGGCTACAGAATACACCGGAAGCGACCATCAGTACATAAGCTTTTGCTTAGGTACTGAACCACAACGTACGATGCTGCCCGACAAACAACAACTAAATTGGGATGTACGAAAAATGGAAAAGGAGCGCCTCGCAAACGTGATATTTAAGGGTAGTGAAGCCTTAACGTGTCTCTACGATAGATATAGGGAATCCGAAATAGCGGAAACCCTAGTGGAGACGACCATGAAAGTGGTACATCGTGCTTGTGACGAGTCTATGCCAAGACGGAAAGCGCGAAAAGAAAGGCGCTCCGCTTATTGGTTGTGCGAGGAAGTCGCGGAGCCAACCCAAACGGATGTCCAATTCAAGCTGCACAAGAAAAGGCTACAGAGAGCTATTAAGAAAAGCAAGTCTCAGAATTGGACAGACCTGGCTCAAGAGGTGGATAATTATCCCTGGGGCCTGGGATACAGAATTGTAACCCGAAAGTTAAAAGGGATGCCAGCAAGTGAAGGAATGGAGCCCGCAATTATTGACACCATTGTGGACAATCTCTTCCCCACCCACGCGGTGAGACAAGATGAGGCAGAGATGATTGCGGAGAGGGACATACCGCTCTTTAGTACAGAGGAACTTACGGTTGCAGTCAATGGCCTACAGAACAAGAAAGCGCGAGGACTTGACGGAGTGCCAGCAGAAGCACGGAAGGTGGGCACTTGACACTTGTGGGCAAGCACACGCTTGCCCACAAGTGCTGCTCAATGCCTACAATGCTTGTCTGAAGGAAGGAGTGTTTCCCAAGCAATGGAAAACGCAGAGACTGGTGCTAATCAGCAAGGGCAAGGGCGACCCCAAAACACCGAGAGCGTATCGCCCCTTGTGTTTGCTGAATACAGCAGGCAAGCTACTCGAGAAGCTATTAAAGCGCCGACTTCTAGCGGCTGTTAAGGAGGCTAGCGACCTTTCTTCGAGGCAGTATGGCTTCAGAAAAGGATGCTCTACGGTACAATCGGTTCAAGAAATTGTAAGTACAATCAGGTCAGTGCAAAGCGTCAAACCATCACTACAGGAAGATCGTTCTTCTGGCGACATTGGACATTAAAAACGCCTTCAATTCGACCAGAGTCATATATGATTGAAGCCCTAAAAAAGTTTAAAACTCCACGATACCTCTTGCGGATGATCAGGAGTTATCTTAAAGATCGTGTGTTGACGTACCGAACTACAAATGGCACCAGAACGAAAAATATTACGGCTGGAGCTGCCCAGGGGTCTGTTCTAGGACCGGACCTCTGGAACAGCTCCTACGATGACATTCTGCGAATGGAAATGCCAGTGGGAACTTATCTCTCAGGCTATGCGGATGACATTATAACGGTAATCGTTGCACGGAGCTTAGAGAAAATACATTGGAAGCTGGGTCAAGTCATGTACCTGGTGTATGGGTGGATGAAGAAAAATGGCCTAAAACTGGCGATACAAAAGACAGAACTAGTGCTGGTCACTGGGAAACAGATTACCAGAATCATAACGATGCAGGTGGCCACAGAGAAAATCAAAACCAAGATGGCTCTAAAACATCTTGGTATAATGATGGACTCAAAGCTCACGTTCTGGGAGCATATCTTAAAATCTTTGGATGAAGCTGCCACAGTAACGACCAATTTGTGTAGGCTTATGGCAAATATCAACGGGCAAAAACCTAGCAAGCGATGTTTGTTGATGAGTGTCACCCAATCTATACTCCTGTACGGGGGTGAAACATGGGCGGACGCTCTGAAACAAAAAAAGTACAGAAAAAGAATGGCTGCAGTACAACGCAGGGGAGTGCTGAGGATCGCGTGCTCATGACGTACCGTTTCTGAGTCGGCGGCCCTTGTGATTGCAGGGGTAATACCTATAGACCTGTTAGCGCTAGAAAGAAAGAAAATTGTTGAGAAATCTCCTGAAGTTGGGAAGCAGAACGCAAGACTAGAGACTGGAATATCAACAGAAGAATGCTGGCAACGACGGTGGAACAACGACCGATGGGGTAGATGGACAGCCAGACTTATCCCTGACCTACGTGTGTGGATAAGAAGCAAACATGGAGAGGTGAATTATTACCTAACACAGTTTCTTTCGGGGCACGGTTCTTTTCAGGCCTACCTCTATATGATAAAAAAGGTACAGAGTCCAAATTGTCTCTACTGCGAAGCCGATCGCGACGACGTGGAGCACACATTGTTTGACTGTGAACGCTGGTCAGATTACCGAGGTCAAATCTCGAGATACAAGCAGGACGCCTCACACCAGAGACTGTGGTAGCAGTAATGCTACAAGGACTTTCTCACAGGGTCGAAGGCCGGCGAGCCCGAGAAGAGGCATCTGCCTCCTCTACCGAGGACGACGCGTACCCCTGAAGGGAGAATCTACTGCACAAAGAAGATAGAAGTCCAAGCTGGCAAGAATGGTGACGCCGAGGTACGGCGAATTGGCCTTATCCCTATGTTTCCGAAGGTATGCGAGAGCGATTCCAGGAGCATCGGTTGGCAGGAGAAGGAGTTAAGGTTTAGTGGGTAGGTGCGGTTTCGGTAAGTCCCACTCTCACCTTCGTTCCTTGTGGACTATGCGCCCATGTAGATGCACACATG
>NC_046661.1:140332788-140336227 GCF_010883055.1 Belonocnema kinseyi | reverse complement strand
TAGATGCACACATGGGCGCATAGTCCACAAGGAACGAAGGTGAGAGTGGGACTTACCGAATCGGCACCTACCCACTAAACCTTAACTCCTTCTCCTGCCAACCGATGCTCCTGGAAAACATAACCTGAAAAACATAACCTCAAAATCGACTCATGCATGCAATTAGAAATAACGCGAAACATCAAAATCGCCAATTTCTTTAATTTCTTTCTAATGGGGATCGAGATATAAATAGAAGACCACCGAAGTCTTTCGAAATTTTCAGATCCGCAACAAAGATATCTTTGTGGCAACTAATTGAGCAGAAACTTAATTGGTAAATCATTTCGGAAATTGATAATTTTTGTCATTTACCGACGCGCAACTTGCGCCTTCAAAGTAACTCTTAGGTAATCCGCCAAGAGGGCGCAGTTATCAGCGCATGTTTTTAACATTCTCTTATTCCATTATCTCGGCTAGAGAGAATTTTTCGGTTGAAAATTCAACTCTTTTTTTGAAATTTTGTCTTATTTAATGTAAAGTTTACCTGCTTTAGCAGAAATTAAATCTTTTTTTGATAAAAATGTAACTGTTTGGTTAGAAATTAAGCTATTATACTATTTTCTTAAAAACTGAAATATTTCGTACAAAATTTATTTTTTGTTTAAAATTTACATTTGGTGTTGAAAAATGAACTGACATATTTTCTGGATGAAATATTCCCTCCCAAAAAATTTGTTTTTAATTACAAATTTATCTGTTTTAGTTTTGATCGTGAAAACTCAACTAAAATATTTTTCAACAGAAAACTCAACTATTTTTTTGAAATTTTGAAATTAGTTGATAATTCAACTAATTTTTTTATAACATTTGATTGAATTGCTTTGTTAAGAAGTCACTTTTTTTCAATGATTTATATTTTAAGTTGAAAAGTTATCTCGTTGGTTAAAAATTTAATTATCTTTTCATAAATTAATCTTTTTTAATTAAAAATTCAACTACTTGTGTCAAAGTTGAACTACATTGTGAAATTTTTTTTATTGAAGGCTTACGTCTGGTTGAAAATTTAAATGTTTAGTTGAAAATACTTCCCTTTTTGGTGTTTATAATTAACTTTTTACAGAAAATGGAGCTCTTCAATTTTTTAAGATTGATATTTTTCGCTAAAAATTTGCTTTTTTTGTAAAACATTATTTTTTAGTTTGAAATTTCCTTTTTTTTGCGTAAAAATGTATCAGTTTCGTGTCAAATTAATTTTTTGTTGAACAGAAATATTTCTTGTTTGAAAATTGAATTTTTACAAAGAAAATTTGTCTTCTGGTTTGAAGGTTCAATAATTTAAATGAAGTTTTATTTATTTTTTGAGTAAAAAATCTTTATTTGTTGAAAATGCGTATTTTTCTTTTAAAAATTTTCTTCTGCTGTGTCAATTTAATTCTTTTTTATTAAAATATAAACTATGACACTTTTCCGTTGGTAATTTGTCTTTTTAGGTTGAATGTTTAATTATTATGTTAAAAATTCAATCAATTTGTTAAAAATTCCAATATTTTGTTAAAGAGTTATCTTTCAAAGTAGAAAAAACTTTTGTTTTTGTTCGAAATAAATTAATAAATTTGAAAAATTTTAAATTTGGATATGAAACACTGTAATTCCTGAATATGTCTGAGCTAGAAAATAATTTATATTCAACCGCTGATATAACCTGAACAATAAAAATATCGTTAAAAATCATAAATTCTCTTAAATTCTTTTAAATTCTCTTAAATTCTTTTAAATTCTCCTAAATTCTGTCATATTATCGGTTATATGTCTTGAACTTAAATTCTCGGGAATTTAAGAACTCTAATCTCGGCAACCTCCCACCTCATCTCTGATGTAGATTTACTGTCTCCATGGTTTGTAGGGTTGATCTATTGTCGGTAAGGTTACCATCTCTGATGATATAACAGATTCCTTTAAAAAAATTCTATTTGAAAAATCATTTTTGTCGTGGTTGACTTATTATTTCTTCATAAATAAGAAGGAAATGCAAAGTTAAAGATTTTAGAAAAAACCGTCAAGCAATGATAATAAATTGTTTAAACAATTATTTTTGTTAACCTAAATTCATTATTACTTCACTCCTATTAAAAATTCGACAAAAATCTAGAAATTTCAGAAAAAATGGCATCTTTCTTGTATTGTTCAAATATAATATTAATAATAATAATAATTTGTTCAAACAATTAATTTTGTTAACTCCAATTAATTACATAACTTATCTTAATTGAAAATTTGACTGGAAGTGTTTTTTGAAACTGCAATTTGGAAGGATTTTTCTAAAAGAAAATTATTAACAATAATAATAAATTGTTTAAATAATCACTCTTGTTAACATTGATGAACTATCACTTCCGTCTGATTGAAAATTGTAAAAGTGAAATTTTTTGTTTGAAACCGCTGCTTTCTAACTCCATTCTATGAGAAAATTACTAAAAACAATAATAAATTATTTTTAAAAATTATGTCGATAACTTATATTTCTGTTATCATTTAGGAATTTTAGAAAAACATTCGTAATGCTTGGAAACCGCTTCTGAAGTGAAATAAAAATTTAGTGAATTTAGTATAAAAGTTAGAGAATTTTATTTTCCGCAACCTAATTTCGTAAACTTCAGTTACTTTAGTATCTTGAATGTGTCGGAATTTTCCTGACATCAGGATAGTCAATTATTATAAAATTACATTTAAAACAAAGTTATATAAAAATCTCATTTCAATCTCTTTTTATCTTGAGCCTGTGAATTAAATAATATAAAATTTAGTTTTGAAATGTTAAATTAAATAAAATTACTATTGTCCGATCTTATGCGCACCACAAAAGTGAGGTTAAGAATTTTCAGCTAACACATATTTACAAAATTAAACAGGACCACAAAATGGTTTTGGGAATTAGGATTTGCAGTAAAACTCTAAAAATGGTTAAAAAAAACTGGAATTTCTGCATAAATTTTGTCCACAAACCTACAAACCCCAAATTAGCAAGCCTGAAACCCACAAGCCCGAAACCTGCAAGGACCAAAACAACAAGCCCCAAACCCACAAGCTCCATATCAACAAACACACAAACCCCAAACTAACCAGCGCCAAACACACAAACTCTAAATACAGAAGCTCCTTATCCAGGAATTTAAAAAACCCAAACCCACAACCCCAACCGAAAACACCCAAACTAACAAACTTTTTGACCCTAAATCATACCAATATCACAATAGGAATTATACGATGTGAGGTATTTGGGTTTGTGGAATTGAGATTAGAGTTTTGAAGTTTGTGGGTTTGAGGTTTGTACGATTGTAGATATAGAGCTGGCACGTTTGGGGTTTGTGGATTTTTTTGTTAGTGTGGGGTTTGTGGGTTTGGGGCTTGTTGGTTTGGGGATTGTACGTTTGTGGATATAGAGCTTCTGGGTTCTAAG
>NC_046661.1:140331236-140332688 GCF_010883055.1 Belonocnema kinseyi | reverse complement strand
TTGGGGTTTGTGGATTTTTTTGTTAGTGTGGGGTTTGTGGGTTTGGGGCTTGTTGGTTTGGGGATTGTACGTTTGTGGATATAGAGCTTCTGGGTTCTAAGTTTTTGGGTTTCGAGCTTGCGGGTTTGGGGTTTGTGGGTTTGTGCTTTTAGGGTTTGAGGTTTGTGGGTTTGTAGGATTGTAGATATGGGGCTTGTGTATTTGGAGTTTGTAGGTTCGGAGCTTTTTGGTTTGTTATTTGTGGGTTTGTTAATATGGCGCTCGTGTGCTTGGGGCTTGTTGGTTTAGGGTTTGGAGTTGCTGGGTTTGGGGATTGTTAGTTTGTGGGTTTGAGGTTTGTTAAATTCGAGTTTATAGGTTTGTAGGCTAGATGTAGATAATATTGTCTATTGTTTTTTTATCATGAAATCAGTGAAGTTAATTGTTTATAATTATAAATAATTAAACATAAGTGAATCTCAATCACAGCATCACAAAATGTTTTTGGGAGTCCACTGGGATTCTAATAGGTAAACTTGATATTTTTGGGGTCACTGAACACGAATCCATTCACAGAATTGAGCGGGCACGTCAGGATTTGCAGTAAAATTAAAAAAATGGTGAAGAACCCGGAATTTCTGCATAAATTTCATCCCCAAACCTACAAACTCCAAATTAACAAGCCTCAAACCCACAAACTAACAGTCCCTAAACCCAAAAACCCCGAATCCTAAACCAACAAGCCCTAAATCCACAAGCTCCATATTAAACAACCCACAAATAACAAATCAACAAGCTCCAAATCCACAAGATGTAAACCCATAAACTCCAAATACACAAGATCCACACGCATAAGCCTGAAACCCCAAACCCCAAAACTCTAAACTCACAAAACCCAAACCCACAAGCTCCAAATCTAGAAACCTCGAACCCCCATACTCAATATCAACAAGCGTACAAACCTCAAGCCAACAAGCCCCAAACCCACCAACCCTGAAGCCTAAACCAACAAGCCTCAAACCTACAAGCTTTATATCAACAAACCCACAAATAACAAACTAACAAACTCCAAACCCACAAGCTCCAAACCCACAAACTCCAAATACACAACCTCCATATCCACATGCCTGCAAACCTCAAAACTACAAACCTTAAACCCACAAACCCCAAACCTACAAGCTCCAAACCCACAAATCCCAAACTCATAAGCTCCATATCCACAAACGTAAAAACCTCAAAACAACAAGCCCCAAACCCACAAACTAACAACCCCCAAACCCACCAACCCTAAACCCCAAACCAACAAGCTCCAAATGCACCAGCTTCATATCAGCAAACCCACAAATAACAAACCAACAAGCTCCAAACCCACAAACTCCAAATACACAAGCTCCATAACGAAAGAAAACACAGAAATGACGTATGACTTATTCCTAGAAAAAGGTGCATACATTTATAAGCCAAATAATAATA
>NC_046661.1:140313664-140331136 GCF_010883055.1 Belonocnema kinseyi | reverse complement strand
AAACTCCAAATACACAAGCTCCATAACGAAAGAAAACACAGAAATGACGTATGACTTATTCCTAGAAAAAGGTGCATACATTTATAAGCCAAATAATAATATGATTAAGCATTCTTTAGTTACAATTTATGTTTTAAATAAATAAAAATAAATACATAATAAAAAAATTTCAATAATTTGAAACTGTATAAAAGATTAAATGTTACAAACCAACGTTTTTTATTTTTAAAAACATCTCTTAAAAAATTGAATTAAAATAACTTTGAAGTTTCAAATACAATTTAAAACGGTTATATTAAGATAGGAGTTTAATCGAAGTTAAATTATTCAATAATAAAATTAATCATTAGTTAATTATTTGATTTTTAATTTGATTATATAAAAAAGCAATAATATTCAATCAATAAACAATAAGAAAATATTCAAGTTAAAAACTAAGTTTACGAATTCATTTGAGTTACCAAGTTGAATTTAATAAATGAGTTAAAAAATTCATTTTTAATTTGAATGGAAATAAAGTAGATTAATTTTCACAAAAAAGAAACAAATTTTTTACCCAAAACATAAACTTTCAAACAATAAGATTAATTTACTATCAAAAATGGCGAATTTTGAACAAAATGCAAGAATTCTAAACCAAAATTCGAATATTTATCAAAGAAGAATTTTTAAACAAAAAGATTAATCTGTTACCAAAGAAAACGAATTTTTAATCGAAATGAGGAGTTCTCACTCAAACAGTTGAAGTTTCAACTAAAAAATAAATTTTAAAACAGAAAAAGTAATTTCCTTCCGAAAAACAAGAATTTATAATAAAATTTAAGAATTCTCAACCAGAAAGCATAGTTGAAGTTTCAACTAAAAAAAACTAATTTTTGAACCGAAAAATTAATTTGCTACTAAAGACATGGATTTTTAATAAAAACCAAAAGTTATCAACCAAAAAGTTGAAGTTTCAAGTAATAAGAATAAATGTTTAAGCAGAAAGATTAACTTACTACCAAAAAAGACGAATTCCTAATCAAATTCAGGAATTCTCAACAAAAAGTTGAATTTGCAACTAAAAACATAAATTTTGTAACAAGAAGATTAATTTAGTACCAGGAAGGACGAACTTCTTACAACGTTTAAGAATTCTAAACCAAAAAATTGAATTTTCAACTAAAAAAGATAAATTTTTAAACAAAAAGATAATTTTTTGACCAAAAAATAAGAATTTTCTATGAATTTCAAGATTTTTCATTCAAAAAGTTCAACTTTTAACTAAAAAAGCAAAGCTTTTAAGCAAAAAGATTAATTAATACTAAAAAAGACGAATTTTCAACAACATTGAAGATTTCTGAACCAAATATTTGAATTTTTAACTAAAAAATAATTCTTACAAGCAAAGAGGTACATAAAGCTAGCACCTCCACAATCGAATTTTTGAATTTTTCATAGCTCAGAATTTTGGGCTTTTTTGGGTTTTTTTGGGCTACAATAAAAATTTTTGGGCTCCTTTACTTTTTAAAAAAAATCAATTTTCTTGTGGAGGTGCCAGCTTACATTAACCCAGCACCTCCACTTCTTTAAATCACTAAATAATAAAAATTCAATTACACCAGAATTTTGGACTTTTTTTGGGCTCTTATGATTCGCAAAATAATTTTTCCGCAAACCAACCCTTAACTTCCAAAATCAACCCCCTTCAAAAAATTGAAAATTTTCAGTTATTTATTAACGGGATATTTTTGGGCTTTTTTTGGGCTACCATAAAATATCCACTGCCATTTTTGGGGTCCAACCCTTACAGCAAAAAATTAACCCCATTGAAACACACACATTTGAAATTGTCAAAAAATAACTTTTATTACATTTTATAGCTTGAATTAAGTCTCTTGTTTTTGAGCTCCTCGAAAATACACGCTACGATTTTTGGGCTTCAACCCTTAACGTCAAAAATCAACCCCTCTCTACCACGCAAATACAACTTTGTCTGCAAATAAATTTTTGTAGCATTTTTTAATGGAAATAGAGTCTCTGATTTTTGGGCTCCTCAAAAATTTTTGAATTTTTCATAGCTCAGAGTTTTGGGCTATTTTTGGACTTTTTTTGGGCTCTTATGATCCGCAAAATAATTTTTCCGCAAACCAACCCTTAACTTCCAAAATCAACCCTCTTAAAAAAATGGAAAATTTTCAGTTATTTATTTACGGGATATTTTTGTTCCTTTTTTAGGCTCCCAGAAAATACATACTTCAATTTTTGGGCTCCAAACCTTACAGTAAAAAATTACCCCCATTGTAACACGCAGATATGAAATTGTCAAAAAATAACTTTTATTAAATTTTAGAGCTTGAATAAAGTCTCTGATTTTTGAGCTCCTCGAAAATACACGCTACGATTTTTGGGCCTCAACCCTTAACGTAAAAAATCAACCCCTTTCTACCACGTAAATATAACTTCGTCTGCAAATAAATTTTTGTAGCATTTTTTAATGGAAATAGAGTCTCTGGTTTTTGAGCTCCTCGAAAATACTCGATACGATTTTTGGGCTTCAACCCTTAACGTCAAAAATCAATCCCTCTCAACCACGTAAATACAACTTTGTCTGCAAATAGAGGACCCCGCACTAAATGTATGGGAAAATGGCTTTCGGTGGATTTAGCTGAAACTTTGAAATTTATAAGGTTATAAGTGCCGGATGAAATATCCGTAAAAAAATCCAAAAAAATGGACAGTTTTAGCGCTATGCGTCGCTAAGCGCTCAAGATCAGTGAATAAAGCGAATTACAACAGATTTTGTTACAAAATCGATGTCAACATAGAAATCACGGTTCAGATCGTGGTCTGTTATATTTTCGCCTACACTGTTGACTCATATAGCGCGCTTCTCAAAACGATCAAACGCTAAGTGCCCAAGATTTTAACTTGACTAATTCAACACTTCCTTAAAGGCAGAAAAGGTACCCGAAGTAACATTAGTAACTAGTGCGCATATACCGATAGTAACATTCTACCCTTCGCAAGAGGGTTAAACGCTAATCGCTCAAGATCAGCGAATAAAACCAATCCTAGTAACTTTAGCGACAAAAGCGATGTCACTATAAGAATCACGCATCAGAAAGTAGTCAGTAATATGTTTAGCCAAACCAATGAGTTATATTGCGCGCTTCTCGAAACGATCAAACGCTAAGCGCCAAAGATTTGAACTTGACTAAGTAATTCCTTTTTTAAAGACAGAAATGGTATCCAAAGTAACATTCGTAACTAGTGCGCACATCGATAATAACAGTGTACCCTTCGCCGGAGGGTCGAACGCTAAGCGCCCATGATCAGCGAATAGAACCAATCCTAGTAGCTTTAGCGACACAAGCGATGTCTGTATACGAAACACGCATCAAGAAGTGGTCAGTAACATGTTTAGCGAAACCCATGACAATATGAGTCAACACCGTTGACTCGGTCAACGGTGTAGGCGAAAATATGACAGACCACGATCTGAACCGTGATTTCTATGTTGACATCGCTTTTGTAACAAAATCTGTTGTAATTCGCCTTATTCACTGATCTTGAACGCTTAGCGACGTATAGCGTTAAAACTGTCCATTTTTTTGGATTTCTTTACGGATATTTCATCCGGCACTTATAACCTTATAAATTACAAAGTTTCAGCCAAATCCACCGAAAGCCATTTTCCCATACATTTAGTGCGGGTTCCTTTATTTGCAGACAAAGTTGTATTTACGTGGTAGAGAGGGGTTGATTTTTGACGTTAAGGGTTGAAGCCCAAAAATCGTAGCGTGTATTTTCGAGGAGCGCAAAAATCAGAGACTGTGTTTCCATTGAAAAATTCTAGAAAAATTGATTTCTTGACAAAGTAGTATCAACGTGGGTTGATTTTTGACTTAAGGGTTGAAGCCCAAAAATCATATCGGGTATTTTTGAGGAGCCCAAAAATCAGAGACTCTATTTCCATTAAAAAATGCTACAAAAATTTATTTGCAGACAAAGTTGTATTTACGTGGTAGAGAGGGGTTCATTTTTGAAGTTAAGGGTTGAAGCCCAAAAATCTTAGCGTGTATTTTCGAGGGGCCCAAAAACCAGAGACTTTATTCAAGATCTAAAATGTAATGAAAGTTATTTTTTGACAATTTCATATCTCCGTGTTTCAATGGGGTTAATTTTTTACTGTAAGGGTTGGAGCCTAAAAATCGAAGTGGGTATTTTATGGGAGCTTCTTGTTTAAATTTCATATGGTGGTGTTCAAAAGTCAAATTAAAATCTTTTTTGAACAAAAATTCAACTCTTTTTTTTTAAATTTCTGTTATTATTCCAAAAATTATCTATTTCAGATAAAAATGCAACTGCTGGGTACAAAATAAAAAAATTTTATTCCAAAAGTCCTACTTCTTTTGGGTTAAAAATTTAAGTATTTCCGTGAGTGCATATTTTTAGGACAAAAATTCAACTTTTTTGTTAAAAATTCGCTTTTTTTTCTAGAAAACTAAACATTTGGGACATTTTGTTATCGACTGAAAAAATTTTTCTTGGTTGAAAACTGAACCCTTTCTTTAAAAATTCATCTTTTGGATTTGAAATTTTGTTTCGTTTGATCCAAGATTCAACGAATTCTTGAAATTTATTATTTTTTGGTTTCATTGAACTGTTTTGGCTTGAAAAATTAAATATTTTTGTTGGAAACATCAAATACTGCACTTTTCATCAATAATACTTTTTTCTTTGCATATTCATCACTTTAGTAGAAAATTTAACTATTTTGCTGGAAATTTCCTTTTCGTTATTAGAAAATTATTTATTTAAATTGCAAATATGATTTTTCATTTTTGGTTCTTAATTTATTTTTTCGAGTTGAAACGTCTGCTTAGTTGATGTTAATGAGTGTCGACCAGGTAAAAAATTCAAATATATACATAGCCAAAACACAGTAAATAAAGTCATTGGTAATCACATTGTACTAAAACAACTTTTTTCCCTTTCTAATGTATTCTTTACCATGTAATAATTCGATGGAGATAGTTCTTGTTAACTTCATGGAGTGAACCATGTCAGGTCGATAAAATAAAAACTGTTTGCTTATGATATAATTGTCGAATTAGTAAAAGTTAAAATAGCTAAAAAATAAGAAGTTAAAAAGATGTGTTGGCTTTCATGTTGGCTTAATTAGAATGTTATATTAACTATAAACATTGGTGGGCCATCACATTTTTCTTTCGTAGGCCGCCATGACGAAGTGACATTTCATGAAAATAGAGTAATAATTTCGACTGAAGCAAAACAGTTATATAAACAAGTTGAGTATCAGTCAAATAGTCCGCTGTGTGTATGCTGCACATTTGACGTCACAGAGTGAGAGAAGATCGGACTCTCTCTTATCATCTTATCGTGGGTACATATTAGAAATATTGTATATAATATTTTAAGACTTTGTTAAAAACAATTGTTTCAGTTAAGAACTATATCTCCCGTGTAGAAATAACCCCATTTAGCCCTATTACAAGTCGGGCACTAATCGAGGGCTAGTCAAGTTAATAATTTTGACAAAGTACCCAGTCGGGAACTAATCGGGAACTAGTTGGGCTTTTTGTTGTCAAAATTTTACTCGGGGCCTGGTCAGTAGTTGATCAGGGGCCAGTCGGGCCTCTTTGTTTCCTAATTTCCGTGCGGGTAATCTTCAGGCTCTGGTCGGGAGCTAGTGGGGCTCTGGTCGGGTATAATTTATTTAAACAAAAGTAATTGTCCAACAAAAAAATAAAAACATGTCTGAATTCGTCTTAGCGATACTTGTAGGTGATTTTCGAATTGCCGAAAAAACCTTTCCAAGTCAATTTCTATATTCAGACATATAGCCAGAACGAACTAATTGTCACAGAAAAAAACTAAAGGTATCGTTAAGGGCCTCTCATCCATATCTCTAGGTGATTTTTGAATTATTATAAAAAAAATCATTTTAACAATTATATTGTTTATAATAATTATAATTTGTTTTAACAATCAGTATACAACAATTTCAACTAACTGACAACTAGATATCTGATCCGAAATATTTTAGAATGGAGATAAATTTTTCGAAATGCAAAAATTCCAATTTAAACATCGTTTCTACCCCCTCCACTCTAACTCGAAAAATCCCTTGAAAATTATTTTTAAAATTGGGAACTAAGGCTAGAATGAACTAATTGTCCCAGAAAAAACTGATGGTATAGTTGAAGGCCTCTCATTTATATCTCTAGGTGATTTTTTAATCATAAAAAAATTATTATTTAAATAAATATATTGTTTATAATATTAATAATTTGTTTAAACAATCGGTTAACAGCAATTCCAACTGACTGACAATTAGATATCTAATCTGGAATATTTTAGAATGAAAATAGATTTTTCGAAATGTAAACATTACAATTAAAACATTGTTTTTACCCCCTCCACTCTGACTGGAAAAATCCCTTGAATATGAAATTTTAAATTGGGAACCATAGATAGAACAAACTAGTTGCTCCAGAAAAAAACTGAAGGTATCGTTGGGGGCCTCTCATCCATATATCTAGGTGATTTTTGAATCATTAAAAAATATTTTTATTTAAAAGATTTTATTGTTTATAATATTTATAATTTATTTGAACAAAAAGTGAACAACAATTTCAATAGATAGATATCTACTTTGGAATATTTTAGAATGTAAATAAATGTTTCGAAATTTTAAAATTGCAATTTAAACATTCTTTTAACCCCTCCACTCTGGCTCAATAAATCCCTTGAAAATTAAATGAGTTCGTTTTAGCTATAGTTCCCAATTTTAAAAATCATTTTTAAGTGATTTTTCGAGTCAGAGTAGAGGGAGCTTATTTCCATTTATTTATTTCCAAATTTATTTCCATTTTCTAATATTCCATATACGATATCTAGTTGTCAGTCAGTTGAAATTGTTGTACACTGACTGTGTAAGCAAATTATAAATATTATAAACAATATAATTGTTGAAGTGATTTATATTTTTTAATGATTCAAAAATCACCTAAAGATATGGATGAGAGGCCTTCAATGCTACCTTCAGTTTTTTTCTGGGACAATTAGTTCGTTCTAATTATAGTTACTCATTTTAAAATTCAGTTTCAATGGATTTTTCGAGTCAGTGTGGAGGGGGTAAAAACAATGTTTAAATTGGAATTTTAACATTTCGAAAAATTTATTTCCATTCTATAATAGTCCAGATTCGATATCTTGTTGTCAGTCAGTTGGAATTGTTGTTCACTGATTGTTTAAATTGTTTAAACAAATTATAAATATTATAAACAATATAATTGTTTAAATAATATATATTTTTTAATGATTAAAAAATCACCTAAAGATATGGATGAGAGGCCTTCAATGATACCTTCAGTTTTTTTTCTGGGACAATTAGTTCGTTCTAATTAAAGTTCCCAATTTTAAAATTCATTTTCAATGGATTTTTCGAGTCAGTGTGCAGGGGGTAAAAACAATGTTTAAATTGGAATTTTTACATTTTTAAAAATTTATTTCTATTCTAAAATATTCCAGATTAGATATCTAGTTTTAAGTCAGTTGGAATTGTTGGTCACTGATTGTTTAAACAAATTATGAATATTATGAACAATATAATTGTTTGAATAATAATTTTTTTTAATGATTCAAAAATCACCTAGAGATATGGATGAGAGGCCTTCAATGATACCTTCACTTTTTTTCAAGAAATACGAAAACGACAAAAAAAAACTTATAAACATTCTATTTGTTTAAATAATAATTTTTTTCGTTCATTCAAAAATCACTTAGTAGTATTTTATGGAAGTATGCACAAGTGTGCTTCAACATATTTTTCAGCTCATACTTTTGATTATTTTGCGTCCCCATTTGTTTATAACAATAAAATTGTTTAAAAATCATTATTTTGCATAATTCAAAAATCATCTATAGGTATGGCTGAGCCGAATTTAGATATGTTTTTATTTTTTTGATTGGACAATTACTTTAGTTTAAATAAATTCTCCAATTTTCAAATCTGTATGTATAGCTAAATTCAGGGTTATAAATAATTAGGATTTTCAAGAAAATGAAAATACATAACATCAATTTCAAACAGTTTAATTTTTTTCTATTTTAATTTTACACAATGCATTTTTCAAGTTATTGATTTCAATTAGTTAAATTTTGAACACTTGCCTTTAAAATAATATTAATTCCTTAAATTCTTCTAGAAAATATTCACAAATTGTTAGCAATATTTTTTTTAAATCTTTAACTGAGATTCAGAAAAAATATATAAAAACCAGAGTTTCATTCTTGAAAATGTTGGAAAATAAAACATATCTCTGTTCTTGAAAATTCATTTGATTGTTATTCAAGATTCTTTATTTTAGATGATAATTTATTTTACGAAAATTCAACTAACTCGTAAAAAGTTAAACTAATTTGTTGAAAGTAATTTTTTTATATAAGGTTCATCATTTTAATCACAAATTTATATCTTTGATTAGAATTTTTAACATTTTGTTAAAAATTACTATTTTTTGTTTATTTAAGAATTAATTAACTTTTTAACTGCAAACGTAACTATTCTATTCCTGGTTGAAAATTAATATTCTTAATTAAACATGGATCTTTAAGAAGAAAAATGAAATAATTAGTTTAAATTCATGTATTTTTTTAAACATTCGTTATGATAGAAAATTCATAGTCTGGGTTGAAAATTCATTCACTCATTTATTTCATTTGATTGTATAAATATTTTGCAGGTAAATGTGGTAAATCACCATAAATTACCCAAAATTCAATTATAAACATTTTGATAAATTTCCTTATATTTATTAATTTATAATTTATAATTATAATTGTTTATAAATTTTCGCTCTTTTATTGTTATTTCACAGGTAAATATAGTAAATTACCATAATTTACCCAAAATTCAATTTTAAACATTTTTATAAATTGCCAAACATTCATGAAATTTTTTTGTAATTTATGGTAACTTACTATAAATTGAACTAAATTTAAATTACAAATGTTAATAAATTTTCGGAAATTTATTGAAAAAACTGTAATTATTTCTAGTAATCTAATAGGTAAATATTGTAAATTACCATTAATATATATTTAACAGGTAATTATGGTAAATTACCATAAATTACCCAAGATTCAATTTTAAACATTTTAATAAATTTCCTAACATTTATTAATTTTTTGGGTAAATTTTATTTACTGTAAATTTAAAAAAATTCAATTTAAGATTTTCGATAAATTTTTGGTCATTTATTGTTATTTTAGAGGTACATTTAGTAAATTACCTTAAATGACCCAAAATTAGGTTTTAAAAATCTTTATAAATTTCTGGAAAGTTATGAAACGTTTAGTAATAAATAAATTGCCCAAAATTCAATTTTTAAAATTTTCATGAATTGCCGAAAATTCATGAAATTTTTTGGTAATTTATGGTAATATTAACGTAATTTAGGATTACTTACCATAAAGTGAAACACATTATAATTACAAATGTTAAAACATTTTCGGAAATCTATTGAAAAAAACTTCGATCATTTATAGTAATTTTACAGGTAAATATAGTAAATTCCCATAAATTATCAAAATTCAATTTAAACCATTTTTATCAGTTTCTTGAAATTTGTTTTTAAAATTCGTAATTTGTGGTAAAATAGCACGTCATTTATCGCGAGTCACTGCGTAAATAGCCTAAAATTAAATTAAAAAATTTCTATAAATTTCCTGAGATTTATGGAAATTTTTGGTTATTTACGGTAATTTCACAGGAAAATATAGTAATTTACCATAAATTAACCAAAATTCAATTTTAAGCATTTTTATGAATTTCCGAAAATGCATAAAAAATGTCAGTAATTTATGTTAATATTAAAGGTAATATGGTTACTTCCATAAATGACCAAAACTTTAATTTCAAACATATTTATAAATTTCTGGAAACTTATGGATTCAGAAAAAATTATAAAAAAATTTTTTAAATTTATTTTTTATCTAGTCACAAATAATGTAAAGTATTTTCCGTTATTTGAAGAGTTAACTTGCTGGGAATCGGAAGTTCTGTGGTTCGATTCCCAGTGCAATCACAGAATTTTTAGCAATCTATTTTTGATATAAATCTAAGCCTTTTTCAATAATATTTAAATTTTGTATGAAATGTTAGATAAAACGTAATTTAATTTTTTTTGTTTCTCTTTGAAAAGTCAATGTTTCTAAATTACAGAAAGGCTAAGTCAGGCTTACAGTTTCATAATATGGCCTTATTCTTTAAAACGTGTTGATAATGCTACGAGATTGCATTATTTCATTGAACTTTTCTATTTTTCCGTTTTCCATTTTTATAACATTTGTTATTACTAAATTTAGTCCTACTTACATTTTTTTATTTACTCGCACCAAAAAATTAGTTGCTTTTATGCAACTAGGAAAAAAGTAAAAAACTATTAATTATAAACAAATTCTTAAATAAATTGTTCTAACAATAACAAAATAATAAATTTAATAATATTTTCTTTCTAATAATTATTAAAAAATTATTTTTGATCCTTGTTGACACAATGAACAGGCAGTGTTTTCTAATTGAAGGCAGATAAGTTTTCGTTGAATATTTCATAATATGACCTTCTTAATGTTTCAATAGAGATAAAAATATTACACCATCACATCATTTCACTAAATTTTTCTAGTTTTTACGATTTCAATGTTTATCACTTTTAAAAACTATTATGTAAGTTTCAAATAATTTTCTTTTTATCAAGCCATTCGTTTTTTTACTATTAAATTCGAAAATATCTCGAAAAATGGAATAAGTAATTTTCTATCAATCTTCAGTACTTATTTTCCTTGTGCCTGACAAAGAAAATTTTTTAAAAAAATTACTCTTTATTCTCTAGAATAAAAAAAAACTTTCTAGTTTCGCAACATGTTCTTACACTTCGAGCCATTATTTATTTACAGAAATATAAAAAATACTTTTTTTTACAAGTCTTTTCTCTCAACAACTTAAAATTTTATAAAATTGAAATTGCATTGAAAATTAATTTCACTAAAAATTTATTTTTTAATAAAACTAAAATTGTAGTATTTAATTTCGACTTAAATTTGTAATTATTTAGTTAATTTATTAAAAATTATATAAGATATTTATTTAAACCAAATACAGGTAAATTATTAATAATAATTTAATTTAAAAATTTTAATTAATGATTTTCAACAAAAAAAAATTTAATGGTAATAAATCTCAGTTATTATAATAAAATAATGGTCATATTTGTGTGTATATTAGAACTAATGAAAATTTAAGATTTAATAATGTTAAATTTCATTATTGTATTTATAATCAAAATAGTTAGTTTTTTAAACAACAAAGGAAATTTTTAACAAAGTAGTTACACTTTCAACCCAACTCATAAATCTTCGATAACAAAATATATTTTTAACAAAAAGTATAATGTTTGATAATTCCATTATATAAAATTTTTAATTAAGAAAAAACTAATTTAAAAAAATTCAGTTCCAACAAAAATAATTACCAATTTTTAACTAAAAAGTTAAATTTTTTATTTAATAAAAGTCTACTTTTGACTAAAGTAGATCAATTTTAAACTGAAAAAGATAGATTTTTAACAAAAAATATACCATAGTATTTTCATTTAGATAAAAATGCAAAAAAAAATTGCAACGAAATATTTTAACATATAGCCAAAAAAAATAAATTTTAAATCAATAGGAATAAATATTCATGACAAATGGTCAAAAAATTTAGATACATTTGTAGTTAACAAAATTGATTTTAAGAAAAACTAATTTTTCATTAAGAAGATTAATTTTGCACTTTGTTTCTTTTTTTTTAAACTCCGTTTCTTTATTTTAATGTTATTTTTTACGATTTAAACAAATAATACGCATCCTGTCGAAATATGATTAATAACAAATTTGTTAATTTGTTAGTAAAAGACTTTTTCTTCCTAATTTTTTTCATACCTTGTTTTAATGTTCTTTTTCAGGATTAAAAAAACTACGCACTACGTCAAAAAATAATGTTAAATGCAATCTGTATCTCTTTTTTGAACAAAAAAATTTTGTCTTTTTACTTTTTTCGTAGCTTGCTTCGTTAGTATAAAAAGTTGATTTTTTTATTTCTATTAAAAATTTTTACAAATTGAACTAAAACTGCGCCTCTCATAAAAAAATGATTAACAAAAAATTAGTACATTTTTTTGCATTTTTCATTTTTTATTATGTTTTTGGAGTAAAAATTTGAATTTAAGATTTTTCAAAAATATTCAAAAAATTGTTATTAGAATCTTGTAGAGTTTCGAAAAAAGAATGTTCTTCTTTTCTTTATTGTTTTATATCGTGCATTGTTTGGCTTAAAATTTTCATTATCGTTTTTTCTGAATTTTGAAACTGCTGTAACTTCAATAATTTTTATTTTATCGCAAAGTTTAGTAAAAGATAAATTGTTTGAATTTTCTAGAACTTCATACGTACCTTCATATAATTTTGAACAGAAATAAGGTTGGTTAAAAAAATTAAAATTTTCATATTTGTTAATTTATTTTAAACAAAAAATATCTTTTCTGCTATTAAAGATGGCTTATTAATGAAATATTTGAATTTTCAACAAAACGAATGAATTTTAACATACTTCTAGAAATTTTCCACCCCCAAATATAAACCCCTAACTAAAATGTGTCATAATTTATATTTCAATAAAAAAGATGAAATTTATTTGAAAAATGTGAACCAAAATGACGAATTTTCAACAAATAAATGTTTTTGACTCGTGAAAGAAATTAAAGTTTTTCTAAATTGTTGAATCCTAAAGCCAAAAGACGAATTTTCCCTAGAAAAATTAAATAAAAAAATTAATTAATCAAAAGATTAATTTTCCACGAAGATGATTATGTAAAACTAATTACATTTTCAATTGAAAAATAAATTTTAAACCAAAAATGCTTTTTTAATAAACAGGTAAATTCTCAACCAACGACGTAAGCCTTTAATAAAAAAATTTGTTAAACAACGTAATTGAACTTTTACCTAAGTAGTTGAATTTACAATTTAAAAAAATTTATTTTCTACAAAATAGTTCAACTTTCAACCAAAGAGATGAATTTTCAACTAAAAACATAAATCTTTAAAAAAATAATTTCTTAGCAAAACAGATAAATTTTCATTTTTAAAAACCAACAAGTTTTAAAAAATAGTGGATTTTTTATCCAGAAAAGGATTTCAGTTGACATTTAAAGATCAAAATATTAATTTTGTGACAAAAAATAAATTTCTGCACAAAAATTAAAATTTTTAATCCAAAATTATGAACTTTTTCAACCAAAAATATTTATTTTTAAGAAAATAGTTAAATTTTCTACCATCTAGTTTAATTTTTATCCATGAATCAATTTTTATCAAGGGAAGATACAATTTCTCTTAAATCAGATGAATTTTTAATTAAAATTTTTTGTTAAGTTGAAATTTCGTCCAGGAAAATTTTTTTGTCTTTTTTAACACCAAAAATATTACATTCAAACAAAAATTTTTTATCAAATATTTAAATTTTCAACAAAAGAGCAGAATTTTCAACCAAAAACCAGATGAACCAGATAAATTAAAAAAAAATCGTAAAATAAATAAATAGAGGAATTTTTAGTCAAAGAGAATGCATTTTCAACAAGATTGTTACATACGAATTTAAAGGATTTTAACGAATTTTAACGAATTTTAGCGATTTTTAACATTTGGAAGGTTAACTTCAATAGACAGTAATTTGAAATAGTTTTTAAGTTTTAAGTTGCAACAATAATTAGCCTCAAAGGCTCATTTTCAAAATCCAGAGGAAATTTATAATTTTTTTTATAAGAAAATTTTCTGTGTTTTAAATTCGACTTTTTGGTAGAAAAGTTATCTTTATGGTTAAAAATTGGTCTTTTTGGTTAAAAATTCGACTATTTAGTTAATTTTTTTAATTAAAAATTCATCAGTCTAGTTGAAAAATAATTTATTTGGTTCAAAGATTTATCATTCCAGTTCAAAGTTAATTTCTTTGGTTAGCAGTTTAATTATTAGGTTGACAGTTTGTTGTTCTTGGGGAAAATTAATTTTTTAAACTGAAAATCTAATCGTTTGGTTGAAAAGAGAGGTTTCTTTTTTAAAATTTAACTTTTTTCTTACAAACTCAATCTGTTTAGTTGGAAATATAAAATTTTGCTTCAAAATTTAAACATGTTAAAAATTCACATTTTTTGGTTGGGAATTAATTTTTTTAACGTAGAATTTGACTCTTTTATTTTTAAAATTATTATTATTATTATTAATTATAATTAAAATTATTCACTTTTTTCATAGAAAATTAATCGTTGTAGTTGGAAATTTATCTTGTTGGAAAAGACGAGCGAAAATTGATTTTTGTTTTTTAAAAATCATAACTTAAAATGAAAATTTATTTCTTTGTTTAAAAAGTATGGGTATTCAGTATTTTTTGAATTAATGGTTTAGATAATTTTTCTAAAACTTTTCAATTCCTTGCGCGATTATGTCTTTAATAATAATGTAATTCACCTTTTTGTTGGAAAATTTAACTGCCTGGGTGAAGGCTACTAACTACAAAACTGCCTTTTTTTGTTGAAAAATTGTAATTTTTAAAAAGAATTTGACTGTTTTTTATTTTAATTCAAACTTTTCCTGGCTGAAACATAAAATTTTCGATTTTTCATCCCGAATCAATCTTTTTTTAGGAGAAGATAGAACTACGGTTTGTAAAAAATCAATTTTTTTTTTCAAAATTTATCAAGTTAGATAGTTAAAAAATTTTTTTTTGTCAAGAATTAATTTTTTCAAGTGAAACTTGTTAAGTAACTGGCACATCATTTTTTCATGAAAAAAGAAATCCATAGGAACTACCATGTTACGTGACTTCATGGAATTCAAGAAATTCATGAAATTCAAGGATTTCGTGGAATTTAAGGAACTGATTGAATTCATGGAATTAACGAAACTAACTGAATTCAAGGGATTCATCAAATTAAAAAAAATGGAATGCCAGGAATTCACGTAATTCACAGAATTCATGGAATAGACGAAATTAATTGAACTCGACGAATTCATGGAACTACCGAAGTTCATGGAATTTAAGAAATCCATGGAAGGCTCGAAATTAATTTAAATCAAGAAATTCTTGGAGTTCAAAGATTTAATAGAATGCCAGAAATTCATGCAATTCAAGAAACTCATAAAACAAAAAAAAATCATCAAATTCAAAGAATTCACGGAATTCACAAAACTCATGGAATTCAATGAATTCATGAAATTTACGAAATTTATGGAATTTAAGGAATGCATGGGATGCATGGAATGTCAGAAATTCGTGGAATGCACAAAATTAATTGAATTCATAGATTGAATAGCATGCCAGGAATTCATGGAATTTAAGAAACTTATTAAATAAAATAATGCATGCAATTCTTAGAATTCACGAAATTTACTAAACCCATGGTATTATACGAATTCACGGAATCCTTAGAATTAATGGATTTTAAGGAATTCATGGAATTCACGGAATGACAGAAATTTTTGCAATCCACGAAACTAATTGAATTCAAGGAATTCTTAAAATTCAAAAATGAAATAAAATGACATGAATTCATGGAATTCAAGGAAAACATTAAATAAAAAGGATTCTGTAAATTTAAAAAATTCACAGAATTCACAAAACTCATGGATATTAACGAATTTGTGGAACTCAAAGAATTACTAGAATTCACGGAATTCGTGGAATTTAAGGAATTTATGAAATGCACATAATTCATCTAATGCACAAAAACTCATGTAATTCATGGAATGCACAGAATTCGTATAATGCAAGAAAGTAATTGAATTCAAGGAATTCATGGATTTCAAAGAATTCATAGAATGTTAGGAATTCATGGAAAGCACAAACTGAATTAAATACAAGGAATTTTTGGAATTCAAACATTTAATAGAATGCCACGAATTCATTAAATTCACGAAACTCATGGAATTCAATAAATTCATGGAATTCACGAAATTCAGGGAATTCATGGAAAGCAAGAAATTAATTGAATTCAAGATATTTCTGGAATTCAAAGATTTATTAGAGTGCCAGGAATTCATTGAATTCAAGATACTCATAAAATAAAAAGAATTCAGCAAATTCGAAAAATTCGCGGAATTCACAAACTCATGGAGTACAGAGAATTCAGGGAATTCGACGAATTCATAAAACTCACCACATTCATGGAATTTAAGAAATTCATGGAATTCATGGATTGCACGAAATTAATTGAATTCAAGGAATTCTGGAAATTCAAAGATTTAATAGAATGTCCGGAATTCATGGAATTCACAAAACTCATAAAATAAAAAATATTAATTAAATTAGTAGAATTCAAGGAATTCAAGAAAACCATGCAATTCTTTGAATTCATGGAATTCGACGAATTCGTGGAATTTAAGGAATTCATGGAATGCACATTATTCATTCAATGCACAAAATTAATTGAATACATGAAATTTACGAAACTCATGGAATGCACAGAAATCATGTAATGCACGAAAATAATTGAATTCAAGGAATTTATGGATTTCAAAGAATTCATGAAATGCCAGGAATTCATGGAATACACCAAATTAATTGAATTTAAGAAATTTTTAAAACTGAAAGGAATTCGAAGAATTCATGGAATATAAGGAATTCATAAAATTCATGGAATTCATGGAATTCATAGAATTCATGGAATGCACGAACTTATTGGAATAAAAAAATTCATGGAATTCAGGGATGGCACATAATTCATCTGATGCACAAAATTAATTGAATTCATGGAATTCACGAAATTCATGGAATGCACAGAATTTGTATAATGCATGAAAATAATTGAATTCAAAGAATTCACGAATTTCAAAGAATTCATAGAATGTCTGGAATTCATGGAAAAGACAAAACTAATTGAATTCAAGGAATTCTGAGAATTCAAAGATTTAATAGAATGTCAGGAAGTCATGAAACTCATGGAATTCAACGAATTCATGGAACTTACGAAATTCATGAAATCCATGGAAATCAAGAAATTTATTGAATTCAAGGAAATAATGGAATTCACGGAATTCAGATTGTATAATTTTATAATTTAAATATACAGCGCGTTATTGCCTATTAAGCTCAAAATTAATTTATTAATATTATTATATACAATAAAAAATATATATTTAGTACAAAATAAATATAAAAATTATATAAAATATAATTTTTTCAAGGTAGTAATTTTTATTTAATTCAGACACATCTTTTGTTAAAAATTTTTAACTAAATGTTTTCTTTGAATATCAAAATTTAATAGTGCTTAAAAAACACTTATTTTCAAGAAATTATTATTTTGTCAAATTCAAAATGTATTAATTCAGTTCGAGTAAATTTTTCTTGAAATGAAAAATACGTAT
>NC_046661.1:140308206-140313564 GCF_010883055.1 Belonocnema kinseyi | reverse complement strand
AAAATTGTCAAACAAAAAAATAAAATTTTAATCAGAAAGATTAATCTACTACTAAAAAACACGAATTTTTAATAAAATTTAAGAATTATAAACAAAAAAGTTAAACTTTCAAATTTAAAAGAATTTTTAACAGTAAGATTAATTTTCTACCGGAAAAAAAATTTTTTAATCAGATTCAAGAGTTCTCAACAAAAAACCAAAGTTGAAATTTTAATTGAAAAAAAATAAATTTTTAAACAGAAAGATTAATTTACCACCAAAAAGACGATTTTTTATTAAGATTCAAGAATTCTCAAACAAAAAGTTAAATTTTCAATTAAAAGAGATGAATTTTTTAAGAAAAAGATTAGTTTGCTACCAAAAAATATGAATTGTCCATAAAATTTAAGAATTATTAACGAAGAAGTTGAAGTTTCAACTAAAGAAATAATTTTTAAACAAAAAAATAAATTTTCTAACAAGAAAAAGAAGAATTTTTAATCAAATTCATTCTCTACTCAACAAAAACGAAGTTTTAACAAAACTTAAGAATTCTTAGGAAAAAGTTGAATTTTCAACTAAAAGAGAGGAATTTTTTAACAAAAAGATTAGTTTTCTACCGAAAATATGAATTTTCCATAAAATATGAGAACTATCAACGAAAAAGTTGATGTTTTAAATAAAAAATCAATTTTAAAACAAAAAGATTAATTTTCCACCGAAAAAAAAACAAATTTTTTATTAAATTTAAGAGTTCTCAACCAAAAATAAAAGTTACATTTTCAACTAAACAACATGAATATTTTAAACGAAAAAAATAATTTACTACAAAAAAGACGAATTTTTGATCAAAATAAAGAATTTTAAACCAAAAAGTTGAGTTTGCGACTAAAAATATCATTAAAAAAAAATCTTATTATAAAAATCTACATTCTTAATCAGAATTGAGGGCACTGAGTATCAACTTAAATACTTAAAAAATTATCTTTTCTTTTGCTATTCTGGTCACTGGATACAAATTTGTGAAATTTATCTAATGGCTAAATAGATTTTACAGATTCAATTAGCAAAAAGTGAGCTACTAAAGATTAAAAGAAAATTAATAATAATTTTTTTTCGAGATATTTCCTAATTCAAAAGTACATAGCAACTAATTGCTTTATACAGATAAAAATAATTAATTCAGACCTTTATATAATAATTAAAATAATAATAATCAAATAATTATTAAACAATTGAATCATTAATAACTAAATTTTTTTATTTTTTATAGAAACCGTAAAAAATAAATTTTTCTTAAATGCGGTGGTGTAACATTCTTGGATCTATTGATACAATAAGAAGGACATGTTTTGAAAATAGGAAATTGACACAGCATGCCTCCAGTGAAAATCATTGCTTTCCGATCGTTTGAAAAAAGTTTAAATAAATAAGGAATATTTACAATTTTAAAATGAGAAGGGATACATGGCCTGCGATTTAATTATACACATTCAGGGCCTTCATACGCTACTTTTCGACAGAGTTATGTTTTCAATTTTTTAATACTTTTTTTTAATTTTCTGTGAAAGAGAATTTATTCTAAATATGAAATTTCAGAGCAATGTCCTCCAACTTAATCATACAAAGTCAGGGCCTTCTTCCGATCCCAGTGGGCACAAAGTTTAGCGACGTCTTTACGACGTCCCAATGGGCACAAAATTTGGCGACGTTTTTACGACATCGTTACGACATCTTTACGACGACTTTACGACATCCTATGTTCATGTCGTTTCGGTATCTTCGCGTTATCGTAAAGACATCGACATATTATGCGACATATTTACGATATCATAAAGACACCTTAACGACATAGACATACGGTGTCGTAAAGTTGTCGTAAAGATGTTGTAACGATGTTGTAAAGACGTCGACAAACTTTGTGCCTACTGGGATCATTACAACAGCTTTACGACAACTTTACGACAACTTTACGACAACTTTACGACATCATATGTCGCTGCCGTTAAGGTGTCCTTACGATATCGTAAATAAGTCGTATGATCTGAAGATTTCTTTACGATTTCTCAAAGACACCGAAACAACATGGACACAGGATGTCGTAAAGTTGTCGTAAAGATGTCGTATCGATGTTGTAAAGACGTCGCCTAATTTTGTGCCCACTGGGATACTTTTCAAAAGAGTTCTCTTTTCGAGTAAAAATCTGTTTTTCGACTGTGTATTTGTTCATTATTTTTTTCAGAAAATTCCTATTATTTAGAAAACTTCTTAAAAATAATTTGCGACAAATAAGGATGAACTTAAGTGTTTAAGGAAATTTATTTTTAGTTTCGAGATTTTTCTCTCACGCAGAAGATTATTTATCGTCACATCTTCCCACTGTTTTGATTGGCTACAATTTAACCGGTACCAGAAGTGGTGAAAAGCGCGCGATTTTCAAACGATATAGAAATATTGAAAAAAAATTATATTGTGTGTTTACAAGTTAGTTTTGTTAGTTCAAAATTCAAGTATTTTGATTAAAAATTCGTCTTGAATAGGAGACACCTAATCTTTTTAGTTGAAATTTTACAATTTTGTTAAAAATAATCTTTTTAATTCAAAATTTTCGTGAAATGTCGAAAAAATTCGTTGTTTTTGTACGATTGGAACCCGACATATCTCTTTTTTTTATCATTCTTGTATTTTGTTCAAATTCGCGTTTTTTGGTAGAAGATTAATCTTCTTGGTTACAATGTTTTGCTAAAAATTCGTTTTTTGTCTAATTAAAATTTAATTTTGTTATATGTGAATTTAATTATTCGTCCTGTTTGTCTGAAAACATTTTTTAACTGAATGTTTAACTATTTCATGTTACATTTAAAATTTAAATTTTGGAAATTCAACTATATTTTAAAAAGTTCCTATAAATGTTTAGTTTCAAATGCACCTTTTTTGGTGAAACATTATTATTCTTGAATAAAAATTTATTTATTTCGTTGCAAATTCAACTGTTTCGTGGAAAATTTATTTTTTTGATAAAAATTATTTTTTGTTTCTTTGTTCAAAACTGAGCTATTTTGTTGAAAATCCTTTGTTTGGCGATTTTAAAAAATTCCATAACTAAAACTTTGAATGCTCTTTTTTTCGTTGAAAAATGAATCCTTTTGAAGTGGAAAATCCATCTCTTTTGTTGAAAATTCGTATTTTTTTGGAAAAAATTAATTTTCTTAGTCCATTCACCTTTTGATTTAAAAGTCACCTTTTTTAGACAAAAAGTTAACTATTTAGTTAAAAAATTATGAATTTTTTCATAATTGAATTTTTTGTAGAAAATTAATGTTCATTTTTTTAAATTCATCTTTTTATTCGAAAATTTGTCTTTTTTGGTAGAAAATTAATCTTCTGGACTGAAAATTCATTTTTTGGTTAGAAATTCAACTTTTTAGTTAAAAATTGAATATTTTAATTAAAAATTGATTTTCTTCGGTAAAAGATTAATCATTTTCATTAAAAATTTATTTATTCTGTTGAAAATTCGTCATTTCCGGTTGAAAATTAATTTATCATTTTTAAATTTAAAATTCATTTTCGTAACTGAAAATATAACTATTCTATTTTTGGTTAAAAATTTTTTTTTTTTTAGTTAAAAATTCATTTTTTTGTTGAATAATCGTCTTTTTCGTACAAAATATTGTTTTTTGTTGAAAATTCACCTATTTGATTAAAAATAAAACAATAAATTCCTTTTTTCGTGTTAAAAAGTCAATTGAAATTTTGTAGGATGAAAATTTAACTCATTTTTTTTTTAATTTGTCTTTTTGATTTAAAAAATGACCCGTTTTAGCAGAATTTTCATTTTTCTTGGACAGAGATGCAACTGTTTGGTTTCAAATTTAAGAATCTTATCAAAAATTAACAATGTTTTAGTTAAAAAATTCACTAATCAGCAGCAAATTAACTTATTGTTTACCATTCTTATTTTGATGCTGAAATTTTGTGTTTATTCGAAATTTCATCTTTCTTGAATAAAAATGCAGTTTTGTGAATGAAAACATAAATTCTTCTTTGAAAGTTTTTATATTTTTTTAATTTTAAAATTCACCTGCTTTGGCAGACGTTACATGTTTTTTAATTGAAATAGAACTATTTGGTTGAAAATTTAACAATTTTTTGAAAAATCATACAAAAATCATACATTAATAAAAATTTTTGACATTAAAACTCATCTGTTTTAAGAGAAATTTTACCTCTTTTGCA
This sequence comes from Belonocnema kinseyi, assembly GCF_010883055.1. Taxonomy (NCBI): domain Eukaryota; kingdom Metazoa; phylum Arthropoda; class Insecta; order Hymenoptera; family Cynipidae; genus Belonocnema; species Belonocnema kinseyi. Next base: position 140,309,346 of record NC_046661.1, on the reverse strand, counting down.
TAACAATGCAACTGCTTGGTTCAAAATTAAACTGTTCTTTTAAGGTGCATGCTTTTGTTTAAAATTTACATTTTGGTGTTAAAAATGAACTGAAATCTTTTCTGGATCAAAGTTCTGAAAAAAGTGTTATTTTTATTAAAAATTCATCTGTTTGAGTAAAAATTTAATCTGTTTTGAATACAGATGCACGTATTAGGTAATTAATTCAACAATTTTGTTAAAAATTCATCATTTTTAATTAAAATTTTTTTTAAATTTAAAATTAAATTTTTGTCCCAGAATCTTTTCAACTGGAAATTCAACTATTTTCTTGAAAATTTATCTTTCTGATACAAAAATTCATCTTTTATAGTAGAAATATCATTTTTTACCAGAATACAACATTCTGGTTAAAAATTATTCTTCTTCGCTTGAGTATTTAAATATTTTGTTGGAAAGATTTGGTTGAATCACTATGTTAGGAAATCATTTTTTTCTTTATGATTTATATTTTTAGTTGAAAATTCATCTTCTTGCTTTAACAACGAAATTGAATGGAAGAATTTGTTGTTAAAAAATAATATTTTTAAATTGATAGTTCAACTACTTGTGTAAATTTAAAGTATATTGTTAAACAAAATTTTAATTAAATGCATATATCTTTGGTTAAAAATTGAACTGTTTAGTCGAAAAGCCTTTTTTTGTGTAAAATTAATTATTAATTGAGAAAAAAACTTTTATTTCTTTCTTGAGTGGAAGATCTTTATTTGTTTAAAATTAGTATCTTTGGTAATAAAGTTTTTAAAAAAATTTAATTCTATCTTTTTTTTAATTTCAAAGTTAATTTTAGTTTGAAGATTTTTCTAGTTTTAATTACAAAATTAACATTATTTAAGGAAGCTTGGATTTATAAAAAAAATATTGCTTAAAATATTATAAATAAACATTGTACTTTTCTTATAACAATTGTTGTAAATAATGAAGCAAGAGATTTGATCAAAAATAAACATTTTTACTACTTCATATTATAGTTTTTGCAAACATTTTGGAATAAATTATTATACGTATTTTTCATTTCAAGAAAAATTTACTCGAACTGAATTAATACATTTTGAATTTGACAAAATAATAATTTCTTGAAAATAAGTGTTTTTTAAGCAC
>NC_046661.1:140296040-140308106 GCF_010883055.1 Belonocnema kinseyi | reverse complement strand
ATACGTATTTTTCATTTCAAGAAAAATTTACTCGAACTGAATTAATACATTTTGAATTTGACAAAATAATAATTTCTTGAAAATAAGTGTTTTTTAAGCACTGTTAAATTTTGATATTCAAAGAAAACATTCTATTAAATCTTTGAATTATCAGAATTCCTTAAATTCAATCAGCTTTGTGCTTTCCATGAATTCCAGACATTCTATGAATTCTTTGAAATCCAATAATTTCTTCAATTCAATTATTTTTGTGCATTACATGAATTCTCTGCCTTCCCTGAATTCCATGAATTTTTTTATTCCAACTAGTTCGTGCATCTCATGAATTCTATGAATTCCATTAATTCCATGAATTCTATGAATTCCTTATATTCCATGAATTATATGAATTCTTTATATTCCATGAATTCTTCGAATTCCTTTCAGTTTAAAAAAAAATTTTAAATTCGATTAATTTCGTGTATTCCATGAATTCCTGGCATTTCATGAATTCTTTAAAATCCATAAATTCCTTGAATTCAATCATTTTCGTGCATTACATGATTTCTGTGCATTCCATGAGTTTCGTGAATTTCATGTATTCAATTAATTGTGTGCATTGAATGAATTATGTTCATTCCATGAATTCCTTAAATTCCACGAATTCGTCGAATTCCATGGTTTTCTTCAATTCCTTGAATTCTACTAATTTGATTAATATTTTTTATTTTATGAGTTTTGTGAATTCCATGAATTCCGGACATTCTATTAAATCTTTGAATTCCCAGGATTCCTTGAATTCAATTAATTTCGTGCAATCCATGAATTCCATGAATTTCTTAAATTCCATGAATGTGGTGAGTTTTATGAATTCGTCGAATTCCCTGAATTCGCTGTACTCCAGGAGTTTGTGAATTCCGCGAATTTTTCGAATTTGCTGAATTCTTTTTATTTTATGAGTATCATGAATTCAATGAATTCCTGGCACTCTAATAAATCTTTGAATTCAATTAATTTCTTGCTTTCCATGAATTCCCTGAATTTCGTGAGTTCCATGAATTTATTGAAATCCATGAATTCCTTGAATTCAATTATTTGCTTGCATTATACAAATTCTGTGCATTCCATGAATTACATGAATTTCGTGAATTTCATGAGTTTCGTGGATTCCATTAATTCTTCGAATTTGATGAATTATTTTTATTTAATGATTTTCTTGAATTCAGTTAATTCCTAGCACTCTATCAACTCTTTGAATTCCAAGAATTCCTTAAATTCAATTAATTTCTTGCATTCCATGAATTTCATGAATTTCGTGAGTTCTATGAATTCGTTGAATTCCGTGAGTTTCATGAATTCCTGGCATTTTATTAAATCTTTGAATTCCCAGAATTCCTTGAATTCAATTAATTTTGTGCTTTCTATGAATTCCTGACATTCTATGAATTCTTTGAAATCCATGAATTCCTTGAATTCAATTATTTTCGTGCATTATACGAATTCTGTGCATTCCATGAATTACATGAGTTTCATGAATTCCATGAATTCAATTAATTTTGTGCATTAGATGAATTATGTGCATTTCATAAATTCCTTAAATTCCACGAATTCCGTGAATTCGTGGAATTCTTTGAGTTCCACAAATTTGTTAATATCCATGAGTTTTGTGAATTCTGTGAATTCTTTAAATTTACAGTCCTTTTTATTTAATGTTTTCCTTGAATTCCATGAATTCATGTCATTTTATTTCATTTTTGAATATTAAGAATTCCTTGAGTTCAATTAGTTTCGTGGATTGCAAAAATTTCTGGCATTCCGTGAATTCCATGAATTCCTTAAAATCCATTAATTCTAAGGATTCCGTGAATTCGTATAATACCATGAGTTTAGTGAATTTCGTGAATTCTAAGAATTGCATGCATTATTTTATTTAATAAGTTTCTTAAATTCCATGAATTTCTGGCATGCTATTCAATCTATGAATTCAATTAATTTTGTGCATTCCACGAATTCCTGACATTCCACGCATTCCATGCATTTCTTAAATTCCATAAATTTCGTAAATTTCATGAATTCATTGAATTCCATGAGTTTTGTGAATTCCGTAAATTCTTTGAATTTGAGGAATTTTTTTATTTTATAAGTTTCTTGAATTGCATGAATTTCTGGCATTCTATTAAATCTTTGAACTCCAAGAATTTCTTGATTTAAAGTAATTTCGAGCCTTCCATGGATTTCTTAAATTCCATGAACTTCGTTAGTCCCATGAATTCGTCGAGTTCAATTAATTTCGTCCATTCCATGAATTCTGTGAATTTCATGAATTTCTGGCATTCCATTTTTTTTAATTTGATGAATCCCTTGAATTCAGTTAGTTTCGTGCATTCCATGAATTCAATCAGTTCCTTAAATTCCACGAAATCCTTGAATTTCATGAATTTCTTGAATTTCAAGAAGTCACGTAACATGATAGTTCCTATGGATTTCTGTTTTCATGAAAAAATGATGTGTCAGTTACTTGAAAAGTTTCACTTGAAAAAATTAATTCTTGACAAAAAAAAATAATTTTAAACTATCTAACTTGATAAATTTTGAATAAAAATTGATTTTTTACAAACTAGTTCTATCGTCAACTAAAAAAAGGTTGATTCGGGACGAAAAATCGAAAATTTTATGTTTCAGCCAGGAATCTTGTTGAAAATGCATTTTCTTTGACTAAAAAATCCACTATTTATTTATTTTACGATTTTTTTTAAATTTATCTGGTTCATCTGGTTTTTGGTTGAAAATTCTGCTCTTCTGTTGAAAATTTAAATATTTGATAAAAAATTTTTGTTTCAATGTAATATTTTTGGTGTTAAGAAAGACAAAAAATTTTTCCTAGACGAAATTTCAACTTGTAAAAAAATTTTAATTAAAAATTCATCTGATTTAAGAGAGATTGTATTTTCCCTTGATAAAAATTGATTCATGGATAAAAATTCGACTACATGGTAGAAAATTGAACTATTTTCTTAAAAATAAAGATTTTTGGTTGAAAAAATTCATAATTTTGGATTACAAATTTAAATTTTTTTGCAGAAATTTATTTTTTGTCACAAAATTAATATTTTGGTCTTTGAATGTCAACTGAAATCCTTTTCTGTATAAAAAATCCCCCATTTTTTTAAAACTTGTTGATTTTTAAAAATGAAAATTGATCTGTTTCAAGAGAAATTTTATCTTTTTGGATTGAAAATTGCATTTTTTTGTAGAAACTTATTTATTGTTTAAAAATTCATACCATTAAATTTTTTTTGTTGAAAATCATTAATTAAAATTTTTAAATAAAATTAAATTATTATTAATCATTTACCTGTATTTGCTTTAAATAAATATCTTATATAATTTTTAATAAATTAACTAAATAATTACAAATTTAAGTCGAAATTAAATACTACAATTTTAGTTTTATTAAAAAATAAATTTTCAGTAAAATTAATTTTCAATGCAATTTCAATTTTATAAAATTTTAAGTTGTTGGGAGAAAAGATTTGTAAAAAAAGTATTTTTTATATTTCTGTAAATAAATAATGGCTCGAAGTGTGAGAACATGTTGCGAAACTAGAAAGTTTTTTTTATACTAGAGAATAAAGAAGAATTTTTTTAAAAAATTTTCTTTATCAGGCACAAGGAAAATAAGTACTGAAGATTGATAGAAAATTACTTATTCCATTTTTCGAGATATTTTCGAATTTAATAGTAAAAAAACGAATGGCTTGATGAAAAGAAAATGATTTGAAACTTACATAATAGTTTTTAAAAGTGATAAACATTGAAATCGTATAAACTAGAAAAATTTAGTAAAACAATGTGATAGTGTAATATTTTTATCTCTATTGAAACATTAAGAAGGTCATATTATGAAATATTGAACGAAAACTTATCTGCCACCAATTTAAAAACACTGCCTGCTCATTATGTGAACAAGAATCAAAAATAATTTTTTAATAATAATTGAAAAGAAAATATTATTGAATTTATCATTTTGTTATTGTTAGTATAATCTTTTTAAGAATTTGTTTATAATTAATAGTTTTTTACTTTTTTTTCTATTTGCATAAAGCTACTAATTTCTTGATGCAAGTAAATAAAAAAATTCAAGTAGGACTAAATTTAGTAATAAAAAATGTTATAAAAATGGAAAACGGAAAAATAGAAAAGTTCAATGAAATAACGCAATCTCGTAGCATTATCAACACGTTTGAAAGAAAAAGGTCATATTATGAAATTTTAAGCCTGACTTAGCCTTTCTGTAATTTAGAAACATTGACTTTTCAAAGAGAAACAAAAAGAATTAAATTACGTTTTATCTAACATTTCATACAAAATTGAAATATTATTCAAAAAGGCTTAGATTTATATAAAAAATAGATTGCTAAAAAGTCTGTGATTCCACTGGGAATCGAACCACAGAACTTCCGATTTCCATAATTTGTGACTAGATAAAAAATAAATTAAAAAAAAATTTTTTTATAAATTTTTCTGAATCCATAAGTTTCCAGAAATTTATAAACATGTTTGAAATTCAAGTTTTGGTCATTTATGGAAGTAACCATAAATTACCTTTAATATTACCATAAATTAGTGACATTTTTTATGCATTTTCGGAAATTCATAAAAATGTTTAAAATTGAATTTTGTTTAATTTATGGTAAATTACTATATTTTACTGCGAAATTACCGTAAATAACCAAAAATTTCCATAAATCTCGTGAAATTTATAGAAATTTTTTAATTTAATTTTAGGCTATTTACGCAGAGACTCACGATAAATGACGTGCTATTTTACCATAAATTGCCAATTTTAAAAATAAATTTCAAGAAATTGATAAAAATGGTTAAAATTGAATTTTTGGTAATTTATGCGAATTTACTATATTTACCTGTAAAATTACTATAATTGATCGAAGTTTTTTTCAATATATTTCCGAAAATGTTTTAACATTCGTAATTGTAATGTGTTTCAATTTATGGTAAGTAATCCTAAATTACGTTAATATTACCATAAATTACCAAAAAATTTCATGAATTTTCGGCAATTTATAAAAATGTTTAGAATTGAATTTTGGGTAAATTATGGTAATTTACTGTATTTACCTGCGAAATAACAATAAACGAGCGAAAATTTATAGACAATTATAATTATACATTATAAATTAATAAATATAAGGAAATTTATCAAAATGTTTATAATTGAATTTTAGGAAATTTATGGTGATTTACCACGTTCATAAAATAAATAAATTATCATCTAAAATAAAGAATCTTCAAAAACAATCAAATGAATTTTCAACAAAAGAGAAATGTTTTATTTTCAAAAATTTTCAAGAATAAAACTCTGGCTTTTATATATTTTTTCTGAATCTCAGTTAAAGATTTTTAAAAAGTATTGCTAACAATTTGTGAATATTTTCGAGAAAAATTTAAGGAATTAATAATATTTTCAAGGCAAGAGTGAATTGATATTCTGTATTTTCATTTTTCCCTTTTATAAGCTTGAATTTTGCAATTAAATTTATATTTGCCTATCACGAACCTGAATTTAGCTATACATATAGATTTGAAAATTGGGGAATTTATTTAAACAAAATTAATTGTCCAATTTTATTGTTATAAACAAATGGGAACGCAATATAATCATAAGTATGAGCTGAAAAATATGTTCAAGCACCCTAGTGCATACTTCAATAAAATACCCCTAAGTGATTTTTGAATGAAATAAAAAAATTATTATTTAAACAAATAGAATGTTTATAAGTTTTTTTTGTCGTTTTCGTATTTCTTGAAAAAAAGTGAAGGTATCATTGAAGGCCTCTCATCCATATCTCTAGGTGATTTTTCAATCATTAAAAAAAATTATTATTCAAACAATTATATTGTTTATAATATTCATAATTTATTTAAACAATCAGTGACCAACAATTCCAACTGAATTAAAACTAGATATCCAATCTGGAATATTTTAAAATGGAAATAAATTTTTAAAAATGTAAAAATTCCAATTTAAACATTGTTTTTACCCCCTCCACACTGACTCGAGAAATCCATTGAAACTGAATTTTAAAATGAGTAACTATAATTAGAACGAACTAATTGTCGCAGATAAAAACTGAAGGTAGCGTTGAAGGCCTCTTATCCATATCTTTAGGTGATTTTTTAATCATTAAAAAATATAAATTATTTAAACAATTATATTGTTTATAATATTTATAATTTGTTTAAACAATCAGTGAACAACAATTCCAACTGACTGACAACTAGATATCGAATATGGGATTTTAGAAAATGGAAATAAATTTGGAAATAAATAAATGGAAATAAACTCCCTCTACTCTGACTCGAAAAATCACTTAAAAATGATTTTTAAAATTGGGAACTATAGCTAAAACGAACTCATTTAATTTTCAAGGGATTTTCTGAGTTAGAGTGGAGGGGTTAAAAGAATGTTTAAATTGGAATTTTAAAATTTCGAAACATTTATTTACATTCTAAAATATTCCAAATTAGATATCTATCTAATGGAATTGTTCTTCACTGTTTGCTTAAATAAATTATAAATATTATAAACAATAAAATCTTTTAAATAAAAATATTTTTTAATGATTCAAAAATCACCTAGATATATGGATGAGAGGCCCCCAACGATACCTTCAGTTTTTTTCTGGAGCAACTAGTTTGTTCTATCTATGGTTCACAATTTAAAATTTCATATTCAAGGGATTTTTCCAGTCAGAGTGGAGGGGGTAAAACAATGTTTTAATTGTAATGTTTACATTTCGAAAAATCTATTTAATTCTAAAATGTTCCAGATTAGATATCTAATTGTCAGTCAGTTGGAATTGTTGTTCACCGATTGTTTAAACAAATTATTAATATTATAAACAATATATTTATTTAAATAATAATTTTTTTATGATTAAAAAATCACCTAGAGATATGAATGAGAGGCCTTTAACGATACCTTTAGTTTTTTTCTGTGACAATTAGTTCGTTCTGGCTATATGTCTGAATATAGAAATTGACTTGGAAAGGTTTTTTCGGCATTCAGTGAGAGTGGAGGGGATATAAACAATGTTTGATGGATGAAGTGTTTACTATGCTTGTTTTGTTAAAGCTCAAAATAGTATTATTTTTATTTAGTTTGCGTCATCAGGTTTTACTTAACATTATTGTACATTAAATCGTGAACAACAAAAAAAATGTATAAACATTCTATTTGTTTAAATAATGATTTTTTTTCATTCATTCAAAAATCGCCTAGGGTATTTTATTGAAGTATGCAGTAGTGTGCTTGAAAATATTTTTCAGCTTATACGTTTGTTTATATTGCGTTCCCATTTGTTTATAAAAATCAAATTGTTTCAAAATCATTATTTTTGCATAATTCGAAAATCACCTAGAAGTATCGCTGAGACGAATTCAGATATGTTTTTATTTTTTTGTTGGACAATTACTTTTGTTTAAATAAATTCCCCAATTTTCAAATCTATATGTATAGCTAAATTCAGGGTCGTAAATAATTAGGGTTTTTAAGAATGTGAGAGACATACGTGAAGTACGTGAAGGACTGCTGTCTTAAAGACTCGACGCGTCATTTCTGTTGCGCGAGAGGCAGCACGTCGCGCCCTTGCGGATTTTCTTTAAAGCTACCTGTCCAGAACCTCAAGACTCAAATAAAGGTGGTAGCGAAATCTGAACTGTACCTTGCTTAATAGTTTACTACTAGAATACTGCTCTTCACTGATTAATCAAAAAAAATTTCTCTTTCAAATTTCAACTGCATGAAGGATTAGACTTTATTTACATATGACAAGCCTTTCAGATCAATTTAAAAATAAGGATCTGTAAAAATTTAGAGTCTTATGACTTTCGGCTGACTTTTCACCTACACCTATATGTATTTTTTCCAAGAATTACCCGACCAGAGCCCCACTAGCTCCCGACCAGAGTCTTTAGATTACCCGCACGGAAATTATGAAACAAAGAAGCTCGACTAGCCCTTGATCAACCACCGACCAGACCCCGACTAAAATTTTGACAACAAAAAGCCCTGCTACTTCCCGATTAGTTCCCGACTGGGTACTTTGTCCAAATTTTCAACCCGACTAGCCCCCGATTAGTGCCCGACTTGTAATAGGGCTAAATGGGGTTGTTTCTACACGGGAGATATAGTTCTTAACTGAAACAATTGTTTTTAACAAAATCTTAAAATATTATATACAATATTTCTAATATGTACCCACGATAAGATGATAAGAGAGAGTCCGATCTTCTCTCACTCTGTGACGTCAAATGCGCAGTATACACACAGCGGACTATTTGACTGATACTCAACTTGTTTATATAACTGTTTTGCTTCAAACGAAATTCTTACTCTATTTTCATGAAATGTCACTTCGTCATGGCGGCCTACGAAAGAAAACTGTGATGGCCCACCAATGTTTATAGTTAATATAACATTCTTATTAAGCCAACATGGAAGCCAAAATATCTTTTTAACTTATTATTTTTTAGCTATTTTAACTTTTACTAATTCGACAATTATATCATAAGCAAACAGTTTTTATTTTATCGACCTGACATGGTTCACTCCCTGAAGTTAACAAGAACTATCTCCATCGATTTATTACATAGTAAAGAATACATTAGAAAGGGAAAAAAGTTGTTTTAGTACAATGTGATAACCAATGACTTTATTTACTGTGTTTAGGCTATGTACATAGTTTTATTTCACTAAAGAGGCCCTCCGTCGATGAGCGAAACGTCTATTAATAAAGAGATTTTTTGTACCAGTATACCGACAATTTAAGATCTATTATTTGAAATTTTTACCTGGTCGACGCTCATTAACATCAACTAAGCAGAGGTTTCAAGTCGAAAAAATAAATTAAGAACCAAAAATGAAAAATCATATTTGCAATTTAAATAAATAATTTTCCGACAACGAAAAGGAAGTTTTCAGCAAAATAGTTAAATTTTCTACTAAAGTGATGAATCTGCAAAGAAAAAAGTATTATTGATGAAAAGTGCAATATTTGATGTTTCCAACAAAAATATTTAATTTTTCAAGTCAAAACAGTTCAATGAAACCAAAAAATAATATACTTCAAAATTCGTTGAATCTTGGATCAAACGAAACTAAATTTCAAATCCAAAAGATGAATTTTTAAAGAAAGAGTTCAGTTTTCAACCAAGAAAAAATTTTTCAGTCGAAAACAAAATGTCCCAAATGTTTAGTTTTCTAGAAAAAAGGCGAATTTTTAACAAAAAAGTTGAATTTTTGTCCTAAACATATGCACTCACGAAAATACTTAAATTTTTAACACAAAAGAAGTAGGACTTATGGAATAACATTTTTTTATTTTGTACCCAGCAGTTGCATTTTTATCTGAAATAGATAATTTTTGGAATAATAACACAAATTTTTTTTAAAAGTTGAACTTTTGTTCAAAAAAGATTTTAATTTGACTTTTGAACACCACCATATGAAATTTAAACAACAAGTAAACGTTCTATGAAACAGTTGAATTTTCAACCAAAAAGTTTCATTTTGACCAATGAAAGATGGAATATCTCAAATAAAAACAGAAAATTGAAAAAAAGTAGTTAAATTTTCATCCAAAAAAGATTTTCATTTGACTTTTCAGAATCAAAGTATGATTTTTCAATAAGAAGTAAATTTTCTACACAGATACTAAAATTCTGAACAAAACAGTTGAATTTTTAACAAAAAAGTTGCATTTTTATCTAAGAAAAATGCAGTTTCTACTGAAATATAAAAATTTTTAATTAAAAAGATACATTTGATAAAAAACTGTTAAATTCTCATTAAAAATAAGTTTGGTTCGCTTTTACACACCAAAATATGAATTTCGGACAAATTAATTTTCTACGAAAAAATTGAATTAAAATAAAACTTTTTGAATAGTTTTTCGTGACCATTAATAATTAGGAACCAGGATCTTAAACTTGTAATATTTTCGACCTAGAATCTCATATAAACGTAACAAAACAGTGTAAAATTAAAATTGAAAAATTACAAATTAATTCTGCTGGACTGTTATTGAAAGCTATAGAAATTCCTTGACTTGCGAGGCTTTTTTCTAAGTCCCTAATTTTTGACTGAACAATAAAATTCCCTAACTTTGAAAAATTTATTGTTAGCTAGGTCCATTTTTCACAAAAAATGTTTTTTTGGTGCGTGAAGTTAAATTTATAATAAATTTCTGTACAATTATGTGAGTTATTTGTTAAATTTACGAATTTCAAAAAATTACGTAGATAAATGAACAACGCCCCCCCCCCCCTGTGAAACGAATCGTAACAAAATCTCTCGACTCCTCCCTCCCCCTTGAGCTGTTACGTAATTTAAATATGGTCCCCTACTCAAAATTCATATTTTATTCAATAAAATGATGGCTTATGGATTTGAAAAGTGCTTCTATTAATCAGGGAAATTTTAAGAGAATCCTATGAATATTTCTTTTGTGATTGAATTCTGACTTTTGAAACTGAAGGAGAGGAAGGGAGAGGAAGGGCGACCTGGTAGGCGAGTACGTGAGGAAGGAGGACCATGCAGGCGAGAACGAGAGGAAGGACGACCATGCAGGTGAGTATGTAAGGAAGGACGATCAGGCAGGCGAGATCTTTTAACTTTTTGGTTTATAATTTTTTAATTTGATTCAAAATTCGCCTTTCTGATAGAAAAATGATCTTTTTGTTTTAAAAGTTATCTCTTTTAGTTGAAAATTCAACTTTTTTGTTGAAAATTCTATATCTTTGTTAAAGATTCGTCTTTTTCGATAAAACATCAATCCTTTTCTTATAAAATTTACATTTTTAGTTGCAAATTGAACCTCTGTTTTATAGAATTTTATTTATTTGCTTAAAAATTGGTCTTTTTCGTAGAAAGTTAATCTTTGTGTTTAAAAAAGCATTTTGTTTAGCTGACACCTCAACTTAGCTTTTTGGTTTAAACTCTTGAATTTCATTATATTTTTTGTCGGTAGAAAATTAATCTTTCTGTTCAATTTTTTTTTTTATTTGAAGCTTTAACTTTTTCGTTAATAATTCCTAAATTAGATTTAAAAAAATCGTCATTTCTTGCAGTAAATTATTCTTTCTGATTAAACTTCATTGAAAATGTGTCCTTTTTGGAAGTAGATTAATCTTTGTTTGTAAACATTATTTTTTAGTTAAAAATTCAAATTTTTGGTTCAGAAAAATTATCTTTTTGTTGAAATATTTTTTTTTTTTTAGTTGAAACTTCAACTTTTTGGTTGGTAACTTTTGGTTTTTATTAAAAATCCATGTCTTTAGTAGCGAATTAATTTTTCTGTTCAAAAATTAGTTTTTTTTTAGTTGAAACTTCAACTTTGCTTTCTGGCTGAGAACTCTTAAATTTTATTAGAAATTCTTGTTTTTCGGAAGGAAATTGCTTTTTCTATTTTAAAATTTATTTTTTAGTTGAAACTTCAATTGTTTGAGTGAGAACTTCTCATTTCGATTAAAAATTCTTCTTTGATAAATATTTGAATTTTGGTTTAGAATTCTTGTATTTTGTTCAAAATTCGCCATTTTTGATAGTAAATTAATCTTATTGTTTGAAAGTTTATCTTACTTGAATATTTTCTTATTGTTTATTGATTGAATATTATTGCTTTTTTATATAATCAAATTAAAAATCAAATAATTAACTAATGATTAATTTTATTATTTAATAATTTAACTTCGATTAAACTCCTATCTTAATATAACCGTTTTAAATTGTATTTGAAACATCAAAGTTATTTTAATTCAATTTTTTAAGAGATGTTTTTAAAAATAAAAAATGTTGGTTTGTAACATTTAATCTTTTATACAGTTTCAAATTATTTAAATTTTTTTATTATGTATTTATTTTATTTATTTAAAACATAAATTGTAACTAAAGAATGCTTAATTATATTATTATTTGGCTTATAAATGTATGCACCTTTTTCTAGGAATAAGTCATACGTCATTTCTGTGTTTTCTTTCGTTATGGAGCTTGTGTATTTGGAGTTT
>NC_046661.1:140294487-140295940 GCF_010883055.1 Belonocnema kinseyi | reverse complement strand
GACCTGAGTTATTATCCTCGTTTAAAAAATGGTATCGATTTTGTTAATTGGCAAACCTTTTGAAGGTTTTCTTTAATACATCTAGGGGTAAATTCTAAAGGGGTTTGGATATTATTATAGGATTATAAAAATTAAGCTGGATTTTTGTGAAGATGACCTGAGTTATTATCCTTATTTAAAAAATGGTATTGATATTATTAATTTGCAAACCTTTGGAAGTTTTTTTCTTAATACTTCTAGGGGTTCATTCTAAAGGGTTTTGTGTATTATTATGGGATTGAAAAAATTAACCTGGATTTTTGTGCAGGCGACCTCAGTGATTACTTTCACTTGAAAAATGGTCCGGTTATTTTGCTTGCAGACCTTTGGAATGTTTGCATTAAAAAAAGCAGGGGTGGATTCTATGGATTGCTGAATATTATTGTTGGATTTAAAACCTAACCTATATTCTTATGAAGGTCACCAGGGTGGCTATTTTCACTTAAAAAATTTTGCGAAGGCGAGCTGAGTGGTTACTTTCACTTAAAAATGGTCCAGTTATTTTACTTGTAGATCTTTTGAATATTTTCGCTAAAATAATTGGACGTGCATTCTGAGGGTCGTTGCATATTATTTTTGGATTTAAAACTTGACCTGGATTTTTTTTTAGTGAGCTGAGTTATTATTTACACATAAAAAAAATGTCTGGCTCTTTTTAATCTGCAAGCCTTTGTAATTTTGTCGTTAAAATATCTAGGGGTGGATTCTCAGGGGATTTGAATATTATTACTAGATTAAAAAACTTAACCTGGATTTTTATGAAGGCGACCTGAGGGATCACTTTACTTAAAAAAGGTCTGCCTATATCACTTGCAGAACTTTGAAATGTTTTCGATAAAATAATTAGAGGTGGATTCTAAGGGTTATTGAATATTATTGTTGGATTTAGGACTTAACCTGGATTTTTTTAAGATGCCCTCAGTGATTATTTTCACTTGAAAAAATGTCTGGATTTTTTTAAATTTGCAAACCTTTAGAATGTTTTTGTTAAAATATCTAGGGGTGGAATCTAAAGGTTGTTTAATATCATTATTGAGTTAAAAATTTAACCTGGTTTTTGTGAAGCTGACCTGAGTGATTATTTTCACATAAAAAATTTTCTTGCTTTTTTAATCCCAGACATTTGAAATCTTCTCGTAAATAACTAGAAGTGCATTATAAGGTTTGCTGAATATTATTGTTGGATTTTAAACTTAACCTGGATTTTTGTAAAGGCGACCTGAGTAATTATTTTCTCTTAAAAATAGTCCGGCTATTTTACTCGCAGACCTTTTGAATGTTTTCGATAAAATAATTAGAGCTGGATTCTAAAGGTTCTTAAATATTACTGTTGGATTTAAAAGATTGACCTGGATTTTTGTGAAGGCGACTGGATTGATTATTTTCATTAAAAATAAATATCCAGCTTTTTCAC
>NC_046661.1:140292536-140294387 GCF_010883055.1 Belonocnema kinseyi | reverse complement strand
AACAACTGAAGGTAACCAGGTAATATTAATTTGTCAAAAAAATATTTTTTAGTATTTTACTAAAAAATTGTAAATATAATTATAAATAAATATACATTATTAAAAAATTAGAATATTACCTTTTTATATTTGTTTCAGATTTGAGGTTTTATTAAGAATGTCGTATTTTTACTTAAGGGTGGGTTTTAAAATTTTTTTGTGGTGCATTTAAAAGAACAAAATGAGCATAAAATTCGGAAGCACTTTTATTTTTCTGAGTTTGACTTTTTACGTAGCGGGAGGTTTTATTGTCAACATGGGTGGTTTTTTGAAATGATTTGATGCCGCGTTTAAAAACCCAAAAAAAGCCTGAAATTCTATCTTGTTTCATTTTTATTCATTTTTTTCTAATTTTTATAAAGTGGATATTAAATATTAAAATTTAAATATTAATCCAAATTTAAAGAAATTTTGTATATTAAATAAAAATTAGAAGAATAAAAAATAAGTCCACCAAAATTGTTCCAGAAATCTAATTAAATTAACCAGATTTTCTGGTTAATTTAACCAGAATTCTGATTACTCTAACCAGAAAAAAGAATAAGGCATATTTCACCAGAATTCTGGTTGATTGAACCAAATATTTTTTTGAGTGCTGGATAAATTACGTTGAAAATTATTACAAATATTGCCTTGATAGTAAGAAAAAATTCTATTATTTCAATGCACATTTTTTATTTTTCATTCCTAAAAACACTTTCGACATTTTTTGAAATATGCAAGAAAATATTTTGCCCTAGGACTTACGAGAAAAGTTAATTACAAATTTTAAATTAATTATTGAAATTTAGAGCATTTAAATTAGATTCAAATCAAATTGAAAATACTATTTAACGTCCAACAATCCAGTTTTTGAGCAGAAATCCGAAAAATAAAACCAAACATCCAACGACCAAATTTAATCACCATAAAATGTTCCTATTTCAATCTGAAAAAAACAACAAATTCCTTTTTTCTTTAAAAAAAGAAAATAAACTTCTCCCTTTAGACAAAAACAAAAAAAAAGAGGAAAGAAAAATGAGAAGGCAACGAACCAAATTAATTATTATTTAATTATTCAAATTAGTTAATTGATTAAATTTCTGAAGTTATCTACTCACCAACAGAGTGAATCAAAAAGACTGAGGTAATCAGCAGAATCGGGATAGTTTTCCTCAGCATCCCGAAATAGTTCCGCCAATTTTTTGAAGAATTTCTTGAATATTGAAGATTAAAAATTGAATATTGATTAACTAGGAAATAAATAATTGTCGCGTTTTCTGGCTTATATACTAAACCTGTTATCTAGTTTATTCCAAGTCATCATGAAAAGTTGAAAGATACGCGGTATAAGGTACATACAATTTTTTTTGTTTGCATAAATTTTTGTTATGTGTGTAGAATATTGCGTGATTTTGAAGTGTTCAGTTATTTGTCAATATTGCCTACAATGTTTGGTTATTTTTCAAAATTGCAGGAAAAATATTACACCTCATTACGAAAGGGGTCTTGAATGCTGTCAATATAGATTTTTGAATACAAAAATCCATACAATAGGCTCTCTTTCATAATTTCAGAGAATTTTTTAAGTAAATTTAATCATTCACGTCACCTTCACAAAAATCCAAGTTATGTTTTAAATCCAATAATATTGAATTGATTATAATAATATTCAACAACCCTTAGAATCCATGCTTAATTCTTTTAATTAAATGAGTCCAACGGTCTATGAGTGAAAAAGCTGGATATTTATTTTTAATGAAAATAATCAATCCAGTCGCCTTCACAAAAATCCAGGTCAATCTTTTAAATCCAACAGTAATATTTAAGAAC
>NC_046661.1:140289168-140292436 GCF_010883055.1 Belonocnema kinseyi | reverse complement strand
GTGAAAAAGCTGGATATTTATTTTTAATGAAAATAATCAATCCAGTCGCCTTCACAAAAATCCAGGTCAATCTTTTAAATCCAACAGTAATATTTAAGAACCCTTAGAATCCAGCTCTAATTATTTTATCGAAAACATTCAAAAGGTCTGCGAGTAAAATAGCCGGAGTAAAATATTCAGCAAACCCTATAATGCACTTCTAGTTATTTACGAGAAGATTTCAAATGTCTGGGATTAAAAAAGCAAGAAAATTTTTTATGTGAAAATAATCACTCAGGTCTGCTTCACAAAAACCAGGTTAAATTTTTAACCCAAAAATATTATTCACAAACCCTTGAAATCCACCCTTAGATATTTTAACGAAAACATGCCAAAGGTTTACAAATTAAAAAAAGACAGACAATTTTTTAAGTGAGAAGAATAATTCAGGTCGCCTTCACAATAATCCAAGTTAAGTTTAAAATCCAACAATAATATTCAGCGACCCTTATAATCGACTCCTAGTTATTTACGAGAACATTTCAAATGTCTGCAATTAAAAATGCAAGAAAATTTTTTAAGTGAAAATAATCACTCAGGTCAGCTTCACAAAAATGCAGGTTAATTTTTTAACTCAATAATGATATTAAACAACATTTAGATTCCACCCCTAGATATTTTAACAAAAACATTCTAAAGGTTTGCAAATTTAAAAAAATCCAGACATTTTTTCAAGTGAAAATAATCACTGAGGTCATCTTAAAAAAATCCAGGTTAAGTCCTAAATCCAAAAATAATATTCAATAACCCTTAGAATCCACCTCTAATTATTTTATCGAAAACATTTCAAAGTTCTGCTAGTGATATAGGCAGACCTTTTTTTTAAGTAAAGTAATCCCTCAGGTCGCCTTCATAAAAATCCAGGTTAAGTTTTTTAATCTAGTAATAATATTCAAATCCGCTGAGAATCCACCCCTAGATATTTTAATGACAAAATTACAAAGGCTTAGGGATTAAAAAGAACCAGACATTTTTTATGTGTAAATAATAACTCAGCTCACCAAAAAAAAATCCAGGTCAAGTTTTAAATCCAAAAATAATATGCAACGACCCTCAGAATTCACGTCCAATCATTTTAGCGAAATTATTCAAAAGATCTACAAGTAAAATAACTGGACCATTTTTAAGTGAAAGTAATCACTGAGGTCGCCTGCACAAAAATCCAGGTTAATTTTTTCAATCCCACAATAATACACAAAACCCTTTAGAATAAACCCCTAGAAGTATTAAGAAAAAAACTTCCAAAGGTTTGCCAATTAACAAAACCGATACCATTTTTTAAACGAGGATAATAACTCAGGTCATATTCACAAAAATCCAGGTTAAGTTTTAAATCCTACAATAATTTTCACGAACCCTTAGAATTAACTTCTAATTATTTTATCCAAATCATTCCAAAGGTTGGCAAATAAAATAGCCAGACCATTTTTTAAGTGATAATAATCAGTCAAGTAAAAAATTTACAAAGATCCATGTTAATTTTTTTACGCCAACAATAATATTCAATAATCCTTAAAAATCTACCCCAAAGAACTTTTAAACTCAAATAGCTGAATTTTCAAACATAAATATTAATTTGTACTGAAAAAGATAAATTGTCAATTTATTTAATTAAATAATTTTATTACCAAAAAGACGAATTTTTTAAAAATACAAAACAAATACATTTTTTTTAAATAATTGAATTTTCATTTAAAACAGATTCAAGTTGACTTTTTATAATCAAAATCTGAATTTTTTAACAAAAAATAAGTTTCTACAAAAAAATGTGAATATTTAATCTAAAAAGACAAACTTTTCGAACAAAATGGGTGGAAATTGTATTTCTCCAAAAAAGATTCAAATATTTATATTTAAAAAAAAAACAAAGTTTCAATATAAACAAAAGAATTTTCAAAAAAGTATTCATCAGAAAAATATTTCAGTTAATTTATCAGCAAAAAATATGAATTTTAAACAGAAGAACAATTTTTTCCGAAAAGAGCTGTATTTTTAACCCATAGAGACAATTTAAAAAAAAAAAACAGTTGAACTTGCAACCAGAAAGGATTTCTTTTAAAAGAAATTAAATTTTGACCAAACAATAAAATTTATAACTAAAAAGATAATTTTCAGAACAAGGTTTTTGCGAATTTGCAAAAATTACTTTTATGATTGAACGAACAAATATAATCGAGGCATTATTGAAATCGCACACCTTTTTTTTAATTGAGTTTAAAACGTTTGAAACTGGAAAAATTTTTAATTGGAAATTGTGCCAGTTTTGAGTATTTTAATTTGATGTTCAAAAAATTCGAAGTACTAAAAACCGACTTCAATTAACATAAAAAAATTATGATGACTGGAAGAAATTCTGCTTTAAGGTCTCAAAATTTTAATTTTTTTAGAGTTCATTCATTTTCATATTTAATTTAACATTTTATAAAAGGCCAATAGCTTTTCAAGCTATAAACAAAAAATTTTAAACAGAAAAATTAATTTGTTACCAAAAAAGACTTATTCGTAATAAAATTGAAGAATTCTCAAACAGAAGTGTAAATTTCAACGATAAAAATATATTATTAAACAGAAAGTTTAAATAATAACCAAAAAGACGAATTTTAACAAAACTTTATGAAGTTTCATCCAAAAATTTAAATTTTTCACTAAAAAAAAATAAAAAATTTTAAACAGAAAGATTAGTTTATTACCAAAGAAGGCGAATTTTTAACAAAATTCAAGAATTCTGAACCGAAAAAATTAAATTTTTAACTGAAGAAATAAATTTCTTAACGGAAAGATTAATTTGCTACCAAAAAAAAAACAAATTTTAATAAAATTATAGAATTGAAAAAAAGTGTAAATTTTAAATAGAAAACTAAATCTTTAAGCAGAAAGATTGATTAATAAACAAAAAAGACGAATTGTTAATGAAATTGAAAAATTCTTAATCAAAAAGTAAAACTTGCAACTAGTAACATAAATTTTATAATAAAAGGATTAATTTTCCATCGAAAAAAAACGAATTTTTAAACAAATTTAGTGAATTCTTAACCAAAAAGTTGCATTTTTGAAGAAAAAGATTAATTTTTTATCAAAATGACGAATTTTCAAGAAAATGCATCAAGTTTTACTCAAAAAGTTAAATTTTTAATTAAAAAAGAAAAATTTTCAAACAGAAAGATTAATTTGCTATTAAAAAAGGCTAATTTGTAATAAAATTCAAGAATTTAAAAAAAGTGTAAATTTC
>NC_046661.1:140286648-140289068 GCF_010883055.1 Belonocnema kinseyi | reverse complement strand
CTTAGAACCCAGAAGCTCTATATCCACAAACGTACAATCCCCAAACCAACAAGCCCCAAACCCACAAACCCCACACTAACAAAAAAATCCACAAACCCCAAAGGTGCCAGCTCTATATCTACAATCGTACAAACCTCAAACCCACAAACTTCAAAACTTTACATACCTTGACATAAACTGAGCTGAATTCTCCAAATCTTATTCGCCAACAAACTCAAAACCCTAAAACTCCAGAACCCAAATCCACAAAACCGCAAACCCTCTAATCTCAATTCCACAAACCCAAATACCTCACGTCTTATAATTCCTATTGTGATATTGGTATGATTTAGGGTCAATAAGTTTGTTAGTTTGGGGGTTTTCGGTTGGGGTTGTGGGTTTGGGTTTTTTAAATTCCTGGATAAGGAGCTTCTGTATTTAGAGTTTGTGTGTTTGTTGATACGGAGCTTGTGGGTTTGGGGCTTGTTGTTTTGGTCCTTGCAGGTTTCGGGCTTGTGGGTTTCAGGCTTGCTAATTTGGGATTTTTAGGTTTGGGGACAAAATTTATTTATTTTTCATAAAATTCAAGAATTCTTAATTAAAGGTTTAATTTTCGACTAACAAAATGAGCTTTTAAACGAGAACATTAATTTACTACCACAAGAGACAAGTTTTCAATGAAATTTAAGAATTTTCAAACAACAAGTTGAATTTTAAGAAATAAAGAAAATCTTTGTTTTAAGTTTTAAGAAAGTAGTTCCACCTTGTTACATGTTCAACGAAAAAGATGAATTTTTAAACAAAAAGATACATTTTGTACCACAGTATACAATTTTTTATTTCACAAAATTCAATAATTCTCCAAAAAAGTTGAATATTTAAGAAATAATGAAAATCTTTTTTTTAATTTTGAAGAAAGTAGTTTAACTTTCAAACGTATTTGTTACATTTTCAACAAAAAAGATGCAGTTTTAAATAATAAGATTAGTTTACTACCAAGAAAAAGACTTCCTAATCAAATGAAAATTTTCTCAAAAAAAAGTTACATTTCTAACTATAAAAGGTGAATTTTTAAACAAAAATATTTATTTACTACCAAGGAGGAAGAAGAAGAATTTAAATTTTAGACTATTGAAATGCAAAATATTGAGCAGAAAGAATCATTTTTTTAACAAAAAATATAAATTTTCGGCAAAATTGTCCAATCCTCAACCAAAAAGATATAATTTTTACCAATAAGAATTTTTAAAATTATTAGATAAATATTCAGTCAAAAATGGAATGTTTAAATTTTGAGTTAAGTAAGTACATTTATTGTCAACTAATAAATACAAACCCTCAATAAAGTATTTAAATTGCAAAAATTTTTCATTAAAAATTTAGAGCAAAAGAGATGATTCTTTACCAAAAAATACAAATTTACGACGGAATAGTTGAATCCTCAACCAAAAAGGTAAAATTTTAACCACGGTGAATAAATTTCTACAAAAAAACGCAATTTCAACAAAAAAACTCGAATTTTCAACTAAGGAAGACAAATCACCACACAAAATAACAATTAATTCTTTGGTTGAAAATTTTATTTCAGCAAAAGTAAATTAACAGAGGAGTGAAATTTTCAACTAAAGAGATCAATTTTCAACTAAAATGATAAATTTTTGGCGGTGATAGTTTAACATTTAGTTAAAACAGAAATTTTGAACAAAATGAACATTAATTTTAAATAAATTTGTTTAATCTCAACCAAAAATAAGTTCTTTAAACAATCAGTTGTATTTCCAAACTAATAAAATTCTTTTGAATCAAGTTTTTGAATTTTCAACAAACTCGTTTATTTTTAAACAAATAGGGAAATTTTCAACCAAGCCCATGAAGTTTAAATAAAAAAAAAACACTTTTATCGAAAAAACGAATTTGAAACTAAAACAGATCAATTTAAAAACAAAAATGGAATCATAAAATTTGCAGCTAACAAAAATAATTTTTTGCAAAGAAAAGAATTTTCGACCGAAAAAAGTAATTTTTTACTGAAGAAGAAAAAATTATAATAAAATTAATGAATTTTGAACCTAAAATATTAGTTTTTCCCTACAAAATATAAATTTACAATAAAGTTTCAACAAAATACATAAATTTTCAACAAAGAAAGACACATTTCCTTAAAAAGTAATATAGATAAATCTTAAGTGAAAAAAATTTATTTGAAAAAAAAATTAGTTTAATTTTCAACTAAAATGATACATTTTTAGCGGTTTTAGTCACATTTTTAGTTCAAACATAAATTTCCAACGAAAAATTACGATTTTTAACCAAATATTTTAATTCGCAAACAAAAATTGTATAATTTTCAATAAAGTCGATTAATTTTTAAACAAATAGCGAAGTTTTCGATGAAACCCGTAATATTTGAATCAAGAAAGTAAATATTGTATCGCAAAATA
>NC_046661.1:140284674-140286548 GCF_010883055.1 Belonocnema kinseyi | reverse complement strand
TAAAATAAAATGTATTTCTTTCTTAAAAATCAAACATTCAGGTTGCCAATTCTAAAATCTTATTGAAAATTCAGTTGTTTTTGTTTAAAAATTTGTTTTTTTATTTGAAACTTTAACTTTTTAGTAGAGAATTCTTGATCCTTATTGAAAACTATTTTCTTTTGCAAAAAAACTAGTTTTTTTGTTTGAAAATTCATCGTTTTAGTTAAAAAATCAAGTTTTTGTTGAGAATTGTTAAATTTTATTTAAAATTTGTTTCTCTTTTATGTAGAAATTTAATCTTATTGTTTAAAAATTCCTATTTTTGGTCGAAAATTAATTTTTTGTGTCAAAAATGATTAAATTTTATTAAAAATTAATTTTCTTTCTTGTAAAAATTAATCCTTTTGTTCAAAAATTTATGTTTTTAGTTGAAACCTAAGCTTTTTGTTGGGAATTCTTTATCTATATTGAAAATTTGTCTTTTTGGAAGGAACAAGTCTTTATATTTAAAAATTAATCATTTTGTTTGAAAATTCAAGTTTTTGTTTGATAATTCTTGAATTTTGTAAAAATCTTCTTTTTTCCTCAGAGAATTAATTTTTTTGTTTAGAAATTCATCTATTATTAATTAATGCTTATAAGTTGCTGAAAAATGTCTAGTAAATCGCGTAAAATATAAGTGTTTCAGGTAAAATGATTTAAAATGCACAAATACACTGAATTTACATTTATTATAGAACAACAATAAATTATGGCATGGAACAAAGATTGATAGTAAAATTGATAAATAAAGGTGATAAATTAATAGTCTATTGCGTAAGAAAGATGTGAAGTTAAATGAAGCAAAAGCACCCTTCACTCCTTCACCCTTCTCACCCCTCAGCTTGTAGGAAAATTCCATCTTTTTCGATGGGCCTTCTCAGTGCTGGCTCGTGAAGAGTGTTCACCCCGACTTACAATTTTTATATTTAATCAACGTCGGTGCGTCGACATCTATTTTAGTTGAAAATTTTACTTTTTGATTGAGGATTCTTAAATTTGATTGAAAATTAACTTTTTTTGGTAGAAAATTAATTTTTTCATTAAATAAAATCGTCTTTTTGGTTGAGATCTTAGCAACTAGATTTAAAGTTGAACTACATTCTTGAAAATTAAAAAAATTCTTTCTTAAAAATTTACCTTTTAAGATGGGAATTTTTTTATTTTCTTTAAAATTCGCCTTTTTTAGTACTAAATTAATCTTTTGGTTTAAACAGTCATGTCTTTTAGTTAAAATTCAATTTTTGTTAAAACAAAAATTAAAAGAAATGCGTTTTCGACAAAATCACTTTAAAAATTTTCAACTGAAGAGATGAATTTTTAAATTAAAAGATTATTTTACTCCCAGAAGAAAAAGATTTTTTTAAAAGTCGAAAATTCTGAAATAAAAAGTTGAATTTTCATCTGAAAAAGATGAATTTTTAGACAAAAAGATTCATTTTCATCCGAAAGGATACGAAAGTTTTATAAAATTTAAGAATTCGCAACCTAAAAATTGAATTTTTAAGAAAGAAATAAAGTTTATTTTTAATTTTTAATTAAGCAGTTTAACATTTAAACCCAGTTGTTAAAGTTTTAACTAACAAATGTATTTTCATACAAAGATTAATTTATTCACAGAAGAAAAGAATTTTTTGAAAAGTTGGAAAATTCTTAAACAAAAAGTTTAATTTTCAGTTATAACATAAATATTTAGACAAAAGGAATAATTTTTTATGAAAAACATTCATCATCTGTAAAACTCAGGAATTTGCTGCTCTCATTGCCACATAACATTAACAGTGATCGAGAAACTTACGAATTTTACTTCTATTTTTACTTTTATTTTAGACGAAATAATGTTTAAAATTGGA
>NC_046661.1:140283334-140284574 GCF_010883055.1 Belonocnema kinseyi | reverse complement strand
ATAAACGAACTTTCTATAAGAGGGTTAAATTTTTAACCAAGAAAGATTGTAAGTCAGAGAAAAAAATGTATACCAAAAATTTTAAAGATAAATTTTTAGTTGAAAAATTATTTTTCAACCAGAGTAACGAGTTTTCAAGGAAATTAAGTAATTTGAGATGAGAAAGATTTTTTTAGATATAAAAGTATCAAATTTGGAATGCTTGATTTTAACAATAAAAATCTTCCATTTATAGATTTTTCGAATTACAATATCGAATCCCAGAAATTACATTCGAGAGTAATTTTTTTTCCTGCGCAGAAGTCCAACATTTTTCAAATTATATAAATGAAAAAATTTGTCGGGTGAGAAAAGATATTTTTGTTTGACCTTTTTTCAGTTTTTTTCTTTACACAGTGTTAAGTAAGAATCAAAATTTAAAAATTAGCCGCTGAGAGTCTGCCAAATAAATGTCCGCAAGTTTGTAAAAGTTTCTTTTTTAATTTTTAAAGTGATTTTGTCGAAAACGCATTTCTTTTAATTTTTGTTTTAACAAAAATTTAATTTTTATTAAAAGAGATGACTGTTTAAACCAAAAGATTAATTTTCAACTAAAATAGATGAATTTTTAAACAAAAAAATTAATTTTCTGCGGAAAAAAGAAGTTTTTTACAAAATTCAAGAATTATCAACCAAAAACTTGAAATTTCAAATAAAAAAAATGTATTTTCAAACAAAATGATTAATTTTTAAACATAAAGACTTGATCCTTCCAAAAAGACTAATTTTCAATATAGATAAAGAATTCCCAACAAAAAAGTTTAGGTTTCAACTAAAAACATAAATTTTTGCACGAAAAGATTAATTTTTACAAGAAAAAAAATTAATTTTTAATCAAATTTAATCATTTTTAACCAAAAAATTAATTTTCAACGAAAAAGATTAAGTTTCACCCAAAAATAGGAATTTTTAAACAAAAAGATTAAATTTCTACATAAAAGAGAAACAAATCTTAAATAAAATTTAACAATTCTCAACAAAAACTTGATTTTGCAACTAAAACGATGAATTTTCATACAAAAAACTTGTTTTTTTGCAAAAGAAAATAGTTTTCAATAAGGATCAAGAATTCTCTACTAAAAAGTTAAAGTTTCAAATAAAAAAAACAAATTTTTAAACAAAAACAACTGAATTTTCAATAAGATTTTAGAATTGGCAACCTGAATGTTTGATTTTTAAGAAAGAAATACATTTTATTTTA
>NC_046661.1:140280338-140283234 GCF_010883055.1 Belonocnema kinseyi | reverse complement strand
AAAAAACAAATTTTTAAACAAAAACAACTGAATTTTCAATAAGATTTTAGAATTGGCAACCTGAATGTTTGATTTTTAAGAAAGAAATACATTTTATTTTATTAACAAAATTAACAAAATTAAAAACTTATTAACCAAAAAGTTCAATTTTCTACTGAAAAAGATGATTTTTTTATTAAAAGAACTTGTTTGTTTCCAAAAAGACAAGTTTTCAATAAAGATCAAGAATTTACAACTTAAAAGTTGAGGTTTCAACTAAAAACATAAATTTTTAAAGAAAAAGATTATTTTCTTCCAAAAAGAAACTAATTTTTATTCAAATTTAATAATTCTCAACCAAAAATTTAAATTGTCAAAGCAAAAAAATGAATTTTGGACTAAAAAACATAATTTTTTAATCAAAAAGATTAATTTAAAAAAAAAACTTCTTCGCTACCGAAAACACTAGTTTTCAATAAAGATCAAGAATTCTTAACTAAAAAGTTAAGGTTTTAACTAAAAACGTAAGTTTTTAAAAAAAAAGTTTAATTTTCATCTAAAAAAATTTAATTTTCAATAAAATTTCATAACTTTTAACCCAAAATCTGAATTTTCAACTGAAAGGATTAATTTTCAACCAAAAAATAGGAATTTTTAAACAAAAGGATTAATTTTCCAAAGAAAAAAACGAATTTTAAATAAAATTTAATAATTCTCAACAAAAAATTTGAATTTTTTACTAAACAGATGAATTTTCAACTAAAAAAGACAGATTTTTAAACAAAAAAAAAACATGTTTGCTTGTAAAAATACTAGTTTTCAATAAAGATCAAGAATTCTCTACTAAAAAGTTGAATTTTCAACTAAAAACATAAATTTTTTAATATAAATTTCTAAACAAAAATATTAATCTTCTTGCGAAAAAACCCAAAATTTTTAATAAAATTTGAGAACTGTTAACCAAAAAGCTTAGTTTTTAAGAAAGAAAGAAAATTTATGTTTTATTTTTAATAAAGTAGTTCAACTTTTTAATCTATTCGCTGAACTTTTAATCAAAGATATGAACTTTTAAATGAAAAGATTCATTTGAGTCCAAAAGAGAAAAAGTTTTAACAAAATTCTAAACAAAAAAGTTGAGAAAGTTGAGAGAAACGAACTTTTAATTAAATTAAGTGATGCTTCCCAAACAATTGAAAATTCTACTAAAAAGAAAAATTTTTAAACAAAAGGATTAGTTTTTCACAAAAAAAAAAGGAATGAAAAAAAAATTCGAGATTCTCAACCCAAAAGATTAATTATCAAGAAAGAAATTTATTTTTTATTTTTAATAGAGTCGTTTAACTTTTAATCTTTGTTTTTAAATTTTCAACTAAACAGATGAATTTTTTAAATTAAAACATTATTTTACACCCAGATAAAAAGGATTTTTTTAAAAGTCGAAAATTCTGAAACAAAAAGTTAAATTTTCATCAGAAAAAGATGAATTTTTAAACAAATAGATTATTTTATTACCAAGATAGACGAATTTTCAATAAATCTCTAGAATTCTTAACCAAAATCCTTTTTAATATTAAAATAATATTTTTGCATTCATGTGGTTGGTGAAAAATTTAACTTTTTGGTTAAGAATTTTAGAAATTTATTAAAAATTCGTCTTTCTTGGTAATATAATAATCTTTTTGTTTAGAAATTCATCTTTTTCAGATGAAAATTCAACTTTTTGTTTCAGAATTTTCGACTTTTAAAAAAATCCTTTTCTTCTGGGAGTAAAATAATCTTTTAATTTAAAAATTCATCTCTTTAGTTGAAAATTTGAAAACCATGATTAAAAGTTAAACGACTCTATTAAAAATAAGAAATACATTTTTTTCTTTCCTGATAATTAATCTTTTGGGCTGAGAATCTCGAATTTTTTTGTAATTCTTTTTTTTTTTTGTAAAAAACTAATCCTTTTGTTTAAAAATTTTTCTTTTTAGTAAAATTTTCAATTGTTTGGGGAGCATCACCTAATTTAATTAAAAATTCGTTTCTCTCGGATAAATATTAATCTTTTTTTAATAAATTCATTTTTTTTTAGTTGAAACTTCATCCTTTTTCTTAAAAATTCAACTTTTTTGTTGAGAATTATTAAATTTTATTTAAAATTCGTTGTTTTTTTCGGTGGAAATTTAATCTTTTTGTTTAAAAATTCCTATTTTTTGATTGAAAATTAATCCTTTCAGTTGAAAACTCAACATTTTGGTTAAAAATTATAAAATTTCTTTAAAAATTAAATTTTTTTAGATCAAAATTAAACTTTTTGTTTAAAAACCTACGTTTTTAGTTAAAACCTTAACTTTTTAGTTAAGAATTCTTGATCTTTATTGAAAACTAGTGTTTTCGGAAGCGAAGAAGTCTTTTTTTTAAATTAATATTTTTGATTGAAAAATTGTCCTTTTTAGTCGAAAATTCATTTTTTTGCTTTGACAATTTAACTTTTTGGTTAAGAATTATTAAATTTGAATAAAAATTAGTTTCTTTTCGGAAGAAAATAATCTTTTTCTTTAAAAATTTATGTTTTTAGTTGAAACCTCAACTTTGAAGTTGTAAATTCTTGATCTTTATTAAAAACTTGTCTTTTTGGAAACAAACAAGTTCTTTTAATAAAAAAATCATCTTTTTCAGTAGAAAATTGAACTTTTTGGTTAATAAGTTTTTAATTTTGTTAAAAATTCTTCTTTTATGGACTTAAATTTATCTTTTCATTCAAAAATTCATATCTTTGATTAAAAGTTTAGCAAATAGATTGAAAAGTTAAACTACTTCATCAAAAATTATAAAATAAAATGTATTTCTTTCTTAAAAATCAAACATTCAGGTTGCCAATTCTAAAATCTTATTGAAAATTCAGTTGTTTTTGTTTAAAAATTTGTTTTTT
>NC_046661.1:140278576-140280238 GCF_010883055.1 Belonocnema kinseyi | reverse complement strand
ATACGACATAAATTGCTAAAAATTAACCATAATACGTAAAAATGTAGTTTTCTGGGCCACATTTGTGGGCTGAAGTACGGGGGGGGGGGATAAAAATAAAAGTTATTAGTATGATTTTATTTCGTAGACACCCCTCTTCAAACTCTAAAAAGTTTGGCACGCTTCGATGAAACCTTGCCCAATGACTTTCATGTTTCGAAAATCAAACATTTTCCCATTTTGATCAAATGGGATTTTGAATTTCCCAGTGAAAAGCATTTTTTTGACCAGCCTAATGTTATGTAAAACATATTTGGGAGCATAATGGAGAAGTAATTTTAAATTACAGTTTTTAATTATTTTTTTTTATAAATTTACGTCTACTTGGGATAATCTATCCATACAAAAAATTACCAAAACGGAACCTGTGGACGTCAAGATGAGAGAACTCATTTTGAGGTCCTTGATAAATTTGAAAGGTCTGCATTTTTTTGATACTTTAGGACTCTGACCGATCCGTGGCTCGAGTGACGGACACAGGGTCTTAGGACCTCCCTTTTGGTCATGCGCGATAGCTTTGCCGATATCTCGAGGATGAGGCGAGCCGGAAGAGAGTCACTTTTGCGTCAGATACCCGACCGCACGAAAATAATAATTTTGAACAAAGTCTTGACGAGTAGTCGGTCTCAGGAGAATGTAAAATGGGAAACGGAAAATTTCGTCAAAGGTGTAATCGTGCCTATGCCCAGTGGAGGCAGTTGAAAATTGTCGACAAGGAAATTACAGTTTGGAAATAGACGGATATTAAGTCGGATCGGAACCTTGATTGAATTGTCGACAAAATCTAAATAACGGAATAATTAAACATCATGTAAGCAAAAAGTTTTCCATGAATTTCGCTAATTACATGTCTGGAATCTTCTTGTAGCCTCATTAGTTATTGTGGGTCTTCCCAATAAACCATCCCTGATCTCGTATTCTCTGCTCTATAACAAAATTTTATTAACTTTTTCTTGCTGATTGGGCATCCAATTAGCTAGCACTCAACAATTATGTTACTTTTTAACCATGTTGATCTTAATTAAAACTTCGACCCTTGGAAGCTTTGACTCTGATCGCGCTAAGTGAAGGAGTGCATTTTTGAAAGGAGAAAATCATTATTATTTGTCCAATATAACCCCAAAATTTATCTCTATCTCTGGATAAATTTCAGAGAATAAATTGTAAAGTCAAACGACAAGTGTATCTTAATTTGGTGTCCCCTCAGATGTTGCAGCAGAAAATGATATTAATAACATAGGTCAGGAAAATAATGATCTTAACGTAGTAGAGTATGAGCAAGATGATCCGAATGAGCAGCGTTCATGAACATGATCATCGTTAGAAATTAGTGAAATGAACGAAGAAATTGCTCGGCTGCATCTAAACGTCTCACCGTATTGTACGGAATTAAATGTACCAGAAAATGAAATACAGTTGTACGCTAATAGAAAGCGGAAACGTCTTTTAGATGATTTTTCTGAATCAGAAGCAAGTAAAATTTCAAAAGCTTATGACACTCAACTTCCAAGAGACGAGTTATCCGATCAATTGATAAAAAACCTTGGATTTGGTTTGAGAAATTGTACAACAAAATCAGAAGAAATTCGCCTTCTAACGCTGTTCCCTGATGATCTTTCAAAA
>NC_046661.1:140277404-140278476 GCF_010883055.1 Belonocnema kinseyi | reverse complement strand
AATAATGTATATTTATTTATAATTATATTTACAATTTTTTAGTAAAATACTAAAAAATATTTTTTTGACAAATTAATATTACCTGGTTACCTTCAGTTGTTTTCAACGTTAAAAGTTGACTTATAAAAATCGTGTTAAGGGTTGGAGCCCAAAAGTCGGTTTCAGTGTTATTGAAAAATATTTTACAATCTATTTATAATGTAAAATTCGAAAAAAAGATTATTTAAAAAAGGCATATTTGTGTAGTACAATGGGATTCTTTTTCAACTTCAAGGGTTGAAGCCGAAAAATCGATGCTGAAGTTTTTAAAGAGGCCAAAAATCAGAGACACTATTTACACTGTAAGATTATTAAGAAGATTATTTTTTTGACAAAGTTGTACATTCCTAGTAACGAGGGGTGGTTTTTAACGTTAAGGGTTGAAGCTAAAAAATCAGTGTTGACATTTTTCAAGAGCCCCAAAGCCAAAGATCCTATATAAAGTGCAAAATTCTAGAAAAAAAATAATTTTTTTGACACAGTCATATCTGCGTGAAGTCAAGGGGTTGTTCCTTAACTTTAAGGGTTGAAGCCCAAAAATCGGTTTCAATACTTTTAAAGAGCTCGAAAAATCAAGGACTCTATTTATACTGTAAGATTCTGTAAAATATCATTTTTTGACACTTTTATATCTATATGAAGCCGAGGGGTTGTTTTTTAACGTTAAGGGTTGGTCCCAAAAAATCAGTGTCAGTATTTCGGAGGAGATTAAAAATCAAAGACACTTTTTACACTTTCAGATTCTAAAAAAGATTATTTTTTAACAAAGCCATATCTGTTTGGTGTACAGGTGTTGATTGTCTGATGTTTTTGTGGCTCACAACAATCAGAATTAACCCTTAACGTTAGAAAACAACCCCATGGCACCACGCAAATATGGGTTTAACGAAAAATAAAATTTTCATAGTTTTACAGTTATAAATTGTTGAGGATCTTACATTGTAAATAGAGCCTCTGATTTTTGGGCTCTTTAAAAGTTTAAATTAAAGTTTAAAGTTTAAATTTTTTTACGTTTGAAAAATTTTAACACCAA
>NC_046661.1:140264805-140277304 GCF_010883055.1 Belonocnema kinseyi | reverse complement strand
TCTTACATTGTAAATAGAGCCTCTGATTTTTGGGCTCTTTAAAAGTTTAAATTAAAGTTTAAAGTTTAAATTTTTTTACGTTTGAAAAATTTTAACACCAATTTCTTAGCTTCAACCCTTAACGTCAAAAAGCTCCCCTTTTTACCAGGAATATATGACTATTCAAAAGAATCTATTTTCTAATATTATGGTGTAAGCAGAGTCTCTGATTTTTAGGCTCCTTAAAAATTTTCACGCCGATTTTTGGTCTTCAACCCTTAATATTACAGAACAACCCCTTCTCATCAAGCCTGCAAGACTTTGTCAAAAAATAATTTTTAAAATAATTTTACAGTGAAAATGTAGTCTCTGATGTTTGAGCTTTTGAAAAATATTAATTTTTAACTCTTACCCTTAACGACAAAAATCAACCCCTTGCTAAACTTTCAGGACCTTGAAAATTCAAATTTGAATGTATGGGTAGGAGGTTGATGCTTTAGATGTAGGGGTGAATTTTGAAAAATAAAATTCAATCATTCGAGAGCTCAAGAAAACCCAACACTTCCTTGAATTTTTTTTTAGGTTTGAGTTTTTACTAAGGGGGTGTTTTTTTGTACAGAAGGTTAGTTTTTAAAATTTGTTGTGTTGCATTGGAGAGCGCAAAATAAGCTAAAAATTCTGAAGGACTTTTTTCGGATTTTGTTTTCCGAAAGGGGAGGTAATTGTATTAATACGTTCAAAAAAATAATTATATGTTTATATATAGTTTTTAAACAATCTATTATTGTTTTTAGCAACTTTCTCGAAGAATTGAGTTACAAAATCATATCTTTTTCATAATTTTTCAACTTATTATTAACTCTTCAGTCAGAAAAAACTAATAATTAATTAAAACTGATACAATTATTTGTTTAAGCAATTTACTGTTATTTATTAGAATATTTTCTTCGAAAAATTCCAGAAAGTTCTAGTTTTTTTCTAAAATTTTCCGCTATTTGTCCACTTTTTTACTTAGTAAGGTAATAATAATTATAATTTAACAAACATGACACTATCAGGTCAAGATCAAGGTCATTTCAAGATCAAATTAGGACAACTTTCCGCTGTTTTGATCGGCTACGATTAAGCCTGAACCAGAAGTGATAAAAAGCGAGTGATTTTTATTAAAATTTCTCTTTTCTAGAAGAAAATTAATCTTTTGTAGGTTGACAATTTAACTATTTCGTTAAAAATTTGTTTTTATGCAAAAAATTCTTAATTAAATTGAAAATTTTCAAGAAATGATTAATTATTATTTTTAAAAAGATTTCAGTCGACTCTGCAAGATTTCTACGAAATAGTTGCATTTTTATCCAAAAAAGATTAAATTTTGTATTAAAGAAATGAATTTGTAATAAAGTAACAAAATATTTTTTATAAGTGAAACTTTCATCCAGAAAAGATTCCAGTGTATTTTTCAACACCAGAATATAAATTTTAACCAAAAATTAAATTTTCTACGAAATAGTTAAGTTTTTAAGCAAATAGTATAATAGTTTAATTTTCAACCAAACAGTTGCTCTTTTATCCAAAAAGGATGACATTTTTTTAAGACCGATGGATTTTAAATTAAATAAAAACAAAAACAAATTTTCAATAATAAATTATGAGTTTTTAACAAAATTGTTGAATTTTTTTAAAATTTTGAAATATTTTTCTATTACAATTAAATAAAAAAACTTTCTAATAAAATAATCTTTCTAATAAATATAAAGTACTTTAATATTTGTATGGTCGCTCTCAAAGAAAGACGATTTATGAATTTTTTTATCTTTGGTAACACTCAAATTAATAAAAAATTATTCTTCGAAGTGTTATAATAAATCCATTTCAAAATTAAATTCTTTATTTGAATCAAAGGAGAAATAGTACATTTTCAGTCGAAAAACTAATTTTCTACCGATTATGACGAATTTTCAACGCAATAGTTCAAATTTAAACTAAAAAATAAAAAAAATAAAAACTTCTGCTAAAATGATGATTTATCAACTAAAAAGGTGAATTTTCGAGTAAAAAAATAATTTTGAACAAAAATTAAGGATTTTTTTACAAAAAACAAAAAAATATAAATTCTCGATAAAGAATGTCTGCTTAGAAAGGCTTATTTTTTAACAAATTATCTGAATTTTAACCAAAAAGTTAGACTTACAACTAAAAAATATACATTTTAACCAACAATGAAATAGTTTAATTGTTAGTCAAAGACATTTATTTTAAACTAAACATGAAATGAATTTTCGTAAAAATAATCAATATTACAAACAAAGAGATTAACCTTGGACTGAAAAAAATAAATTCACAACAAGAAAGTTGAAATTTTTATAAAAAAGACAATTTTTGAACAACTTAGATGAATTTTCAACAAAAGAATTAAATGTACAACAAAATAAAAGCATTTTTATTTTTTAGCATTTTCATATTTTTATTTTCATTTCTAACCAAAAATAGTTATAACAGTAATTTTTCCAATAAAAAAATCAAAATTTTATTTCAGGACTACATCACTGAACATAAGAAAAAACAAATCAAATTAAATATGAAAAATAAAATTTGTATATTTCTTTTTTAATGTCAAAAGATAAATATTTTGTAAAATGTTCTACTTTCCATCGAAAAATATAATTTTGACACAAAAATAAAATATTAGAATATGAAGTAAAAAAAATTAGTTTTTAATAACAGTAACTTGATTTTTAATGTAATACTTACATTTTTAGCAACAGAGATAAATTTTCAAATAAATAAAATTAAGAGATGAATCTTCTAAACAAAATAAATAAAAAAATTTTTAACTTAAAATTGAAAAATTAAAGTTTAAAAAAAAATTTTATTTTGAAAACAAAATAATTTTTCAGAAAATAGTCCAATTTTCAACGAAAAAGTCCAATTTTTTATAAAAAAAGCATTTTGATCAAAAAAAGATTGTTCAGACAAGAAAGAAAGAAAATTCATACAATTTAGTGAAATTTCAAGCAAAAGACGAATTTTTTGTAAAATAGTTGAATTTTGTACCATCAAGTTGATTTTCAAACAAAAATTATTGTTGAAAATGTTCTGAAAAATGTTACAAATTTTCTGCAAAAAAATATGAATCCTCAACATAAAATGTAATGTTTAATATTTCAAACGAAAAAGATTGAGTTTTTACCAGAAGCGATAATTTAAAAAAAAACGAATTTTTAACAATAGTTGATTACTAAACAAAAAAGTTCAGTTTTAACTTAAGAGTTTTATATTCAATCAAAAAGTTACATTTTATGTTGGAAATTTAATTTTTAACCAAAAAACAAATTAAAAAAAAACAGTTCAACTTTCCACCAAAAAGATGAATTTTCAACCTGAAAACATGAATAATCAACAAAGAATGTAATAATTCCATTTAAAGAAAAAATTTCTATTCTGATTTTAAAACAGTTGAATTCTAAAAATAAATATAAATTTTCAGCCATAAACGGAATAATCCAATTTCCTATTAAAAAAAGTAATTTTTAATCATGGAAAAACAAATTATCAAAGAAAAAAAAAGAATAGTTGAATTTGTAAACTAAAGAATGAAATTTTTAACTGAGGTAATGAATCTTTTTATCTAAAAAGAGATAATTTTTGAGCAAAGTAGTTCAATTTTCGACCCAGTAATTGAGTTTCTACCAAATTTTTAAATTTTCGAGAAAATATACAAATTTTCTGCAAAACGATTAAATTTTAAAACCCAAGATTTACATTTTCAACAACAAAGTTAATATATTAATTCGATGTTTAACGAATACTTTGGAGAAATAATTTTTTTAAGAATAAAAAAAAGTCCCCCTCAGCTCGGATTTGAACCGGGAACGCCACTATGAGCCCCGACCGTTAACCAATTTCCTTACCGCGACCTTTTGTTTCTCAAAAGGCCTTCAAAGGCTAAGGAATATTTTTGTGTTGTTTTCGAAAATTTATTTGTTTGGAGTAATTATTAAACATCGAATTTTAATTATTACAATTTTGTAACTTGGACGTCCTCATGCTTTGAAAATGATAATAAGATAGTAGAATTTTAAGAAGGGTAACCTCCATATTCGTAGTCGAAGGAGCTTTAACAAAATAGAAATCACAATAACCGCTTCTCGTCTTTAGAGAGTTGGAGGCAAGAGGAAAATTTTCAAATTTAATTTATTATATTTGATATAATATTTTCAAATTTATTAATTTATTTTAAACAAAAAACTTATTATCTACTGTAAAACGTAACGTTTTGACAAAAAACTTGAATTTTTTATAAAATAATAAAAGACTGAATATAAAAAGATGAAATTTTTGTCAACCACTAAAAATTCAATTTCAATTTCAGAAAATTATTATTCTTTTTTTACCAAAAAAGGGGAATTGCCAACTAAAAAATATCATTCCTAAAAAACGGAATAGTTAAATTATCAGTCAAAACATTAATTTTAAACAAAAAAGGCTTTTTCACTCAACAGTTACATTTTCAACAAAAGACATAAGCGTTCAATCAAAAGAATAAATTTTCAACAATATAGTTTATCTTTGAAAATTCAACTGTTTTTTTTTATTCGTCTTCAAGATTTAAAAATTCAACTCTTTTCTATGATCATTAAACTTTGTTTAGGATTAATATTTTGTTGCAGAAAAGTCAACTAAATCTTGTTGTGGATGAAAACCACTTCTTTCTGAAAATTTCGTCTTTTTGATTTAAAAGTCCATATTTTTTGGTTGAATGTTTTGTTGAAAATTCAACTATTTCCTAAATTTCAAAATTCTTGGCTAAAAATGCAAATGTTTATTCAAAAAATCAACAATTTTGCTTAAATGTTATACTTTTTGGTTAAAAATCCTGCTGTTTTGTTAAAAATTTAACTATTTCGTGGAAAATTTACTTTTTGTTTATATTTAAAATTTTGGGGTTTTAGTACAAATTTAATCTTTTTTGGATGAAAATAAAAATATTGCGTAGAGAATTGAACTATTTTGTTGAAAATTCGTATCTTTGAATTGAAGATTCAATTTTGTTGTAGAAACTTATTTTTTGTTACAAAATTCAAATTTTGATCATGAAATGTCAACTGAAATCTTTTTGGATAAAAATACAGCTATTTGAAAAAAAAATGAATAGAATTTCCTCTGCTTTGAGATAAATGTTATATTGTTTAAAGAAAAATGCAATTATTTGGTAGAGAATTCACAATTTTGTTGAAAAGTCATCCTTTTTTGTTAAAAAAATTTTTTTTTCGATTGAAAATCGAATTTTTTCGTAAGAACTTATTTCTTATTTAGAAAAGATTAGAATATTTTTAATAAACTTCTTCATTAGTCTTGAAAGTATTTTTGAATAGATGTAAACAGATTTCCAAAATCGTAAAAAAATAATCTGGAAGATTTTTAGGCATTTTTAACAATTTTGCAGGCTTCATTAAAAATTGTAGGATAAAGTCGAATTTTTTAAAACGATATTCAGAATTTTTAAAAGAATTTTGAAAAACACTCAAAAGATGAAAAGATTTAAAATAATTTAAAATAAAATTATGTACGAAAATTTCATTAAGATTCCTATGAAAATTTAAAAATGGACTTTTATCTTAGAAAATTAATTTTAGGAGAATATTTAAAAAGATTTCAAAAAATTTCCAAAATTTTAAACAAAAATCAGAAACTTTTAAGGTATTTTTTTTATTTTGCAGGATTCATTCAGAGTTTTATGAAGAATTCAAATAAATTCTAGAGATATTTAGAAATGAAAAAAATAATTTAACTTTCAAAAAGATTCCAACCAATTATTACTTTAGACAATTATTACAATTATTACTTCAGAAAAAATTCAACTAGTTTAAAATATATTTGGATGTTTTGAAAAGATTAAAAAATAATTTAAATAGTTTAACAAAATATATATTTTTGAAGATCTTAAAATGAAATTTTGACGTTTTTGAATAATTTTTTAAGCTTTTCAGATAATAACAAAATATACTTAGGATTCCTGCAAAAAATTTTAATGATCTTTCTTTTTTTTAACAATTTTTAAAGAATATTAAACAAGATTTTAAAACAAACTTGGATGTATAAATAACAATTGAACAATTATTAATTTTTAAGAACTTAAAATAAAATGAATTTAACTTCAAATTTAAAAAGTGTTAATTAAAAAATATTTTAATCTTTTAAGTTGTAATGCTTCTCACTGAAAATTGCTTTAAATTACATAATTAACAAAATTCCAAATTGTTTGATTCATTCTTCAATTTAGAGCTTTGAAAATTATAGCGTGATTTTTTTACCTTTAATCTGTATCATTTATGAAGCTTATAATTTTTTATTTCGCCATTTACCGATATTTATTTTAAAATTGTAAAATTAAAAATGATTGATTATTTTTCAAATTAATTTAAGAGTATTTTTAAAAAAAGAATGGAAAAGGTTTCCAAAATTCTCAGAAAGTAATATAGAAGATTTCAACGCATATTTTTATATTGCATGATTTATTCAAAGTTTTAGGATAAACTCGAATGATATAAAATGTTTTTTAGATATCTTAAAAGAATTAAAAAAATGACAACAAATTGAAAAAGATTCCATAAAATGTTGAACAACACTTAAGTTTTTGAAGACTTTGAAACTTTTCAAGCATTTCTGAAAGACTGAAAAAGAAGAAAGAAATTCAACTAAAATTCCAAGAAAAATTAAAAATAAGTATATATTTTGAGTATAGACTCTACTTTATTATACATTTTCCTGTTTTGAACAGAATTTTTCAGGGATATGAGTTTGAATGGTTTTTATTTTAATCGTAAAAAATGTTTTCGAACCGGAAAATTATTGAGGATTGCTGAAAATATTTATAAAAATAATACATGCTGGATAATATTTGGTAAAATATGACAATTTATATTTTCATAAACAAATTAGATGAATAAATTAAAGATTTTGTAAAATCAAGTACAACGAATTCGTTTTTTCCATTCAAATAGCTTGAGATTAAGCTGAATGTCTTAGTCGCAACCCAGTGTGCACAAAATTTGGCGACGTCTTTACGACATCGTTACGACATATTCACGACGTCTTTACGACATACTATGTCCACGTCGTTTCCGTGCCTTTGCGATATCGTAAAGACATCGTCAGATCATACGACTTATTTACGATATCGTGAAGATACCTTAACGACATGGACATAGGATGTCGTAAAGTTGTCGTAAAGATATCGTAACGATGTCGTAAAGAAGTCGCCCAATTTCGTGTCCACTGGGAATGATAATAAAAATTTGTTAATAAAAATAAAAATTTAGAAACCAAATTTTTTCTGCGTGTAATTGCCAAAAAATTTCTATTTGTTTATAAAATATTTAGTTGCAAACACTACTTAAAAGAATAGTTATTCTCATCCCTTTAATTATTTTTGTGATTAAAATTCAATCTTATATTAATATGTACATTAAATCAGCCTAGTTGCACAATCTTTTTTAATTCAAATTCATAATGCTAATGAATTTTAAATTGAAAAAGTTAAAAAATGTGAATAATATTTAAGATAGTAGCATTATTCAATTTTTAAATCGGAACCGTGTGAATTTTATTAATTTTAAATCTTTGACGCAACAAAATATTTTTAAATATACTTTGAAATTTAGTCTCTTTCTTAACCAGTCAGATTTTATATTTCAAATTTTTTCATTCGAAGAGGCACCTTTACCCATACACAAAATTTATACTTTAAAATGAAAAGACTCTTTCGTCTTAGAGAAATTCAGCTCAAATCAAAATCGCCCGTGAAATATTTTAAATTTGAGTCCCGAAGGACAGTTTGATATTGCTCAGATCACGCAAACAGTATCTTGAGAAAAGAGAGCCCTTGGAACCGGATTTGCACGGTATACGTACTTCCACTCTTTAAGCCTAAGAACTCAAGCAATCCCCAAGTTTTTTCTTGAGGATAGCTAGTCCGTAAGAGAAAATTGTTGCGTAGCCCACGCAACCACCCAACTTTTGATTCTGGCTCTGAAACAAAAAAAAACAAAAAAAAGGGGTGGGGATGAGGGGGCCCCAACCGTCGACCCCCTTGTGAGATCCAATGCACGAGAGTGGGCTCTATCTCGATTAATGATCTCCTCGAAGAACGATTGGACTGAAAGAAGTTGTTGTGTAATACCCGTTTGGGCATTGTTACATAATCTGTGAGAAATTTGACATGACTTGAGTTCAAAGTGGCGTTAATTATGTGCGGGAAAAGCGCCCGCGAGCGGGAAAAAAACCACTGACATCTGTTAATTTATTTTATAGAAGACCTGGGTGACTTACTTCATGAGAAAGCCTTTTGGCATCGCGTGTTTGTGAAGAGGATCAAAATTATAATTCCCCAGAGAGGAAATATTTTTAAGAGGTGATACTGATGCAGATTCGTAAAATTTTGTGGCAATTTCTTTGATATACTCTGAAATGTATGGGATTTGAAATTATTTGTGAAGGACAGAGTTCTTAGTATATCTAGGGGTTTTTGTGATACGTCTCAGAAATTTATTTTGAATTATCTGAATGGGATCAATATTTCTTTTTGACGTGCCTCCCCATAATGTACATGCACAAGTTATTATTGGAAATTAGAATTCCATAATCACGTTTTAGACTCGAATTTCTGTTGATGAAAGGATTGAGGGGTGATATGACACGGAGAGGTTTTCCCTTAGTTTTCTGGATAAGCACTTTCCAGTTAAGACGTTTGTGAAGTTTACGCCCTAGATATTTTACTGAATTCCTCCATTCTATTGGTTCGTTAAACACCTTTGGTGGGTCTATTTTAGTAGGCCTTCTGACTGAGAAAAGAATTGATTCTGATTTGGTTACATTAATTTTTATTCTCCAAAGCTGAGCCCATGCCTCAATGATTTTAAGAGCTTTGCTGAGAAATTTTAATATTTTCGGGACTGGCCAAGAAGAAGTATGGTAGTATGGTTTTTTATTTTAAGGAAATGTGTCTGACCTATTTTGACTGAAAATTTTTTGTTAGAAAGACAAGAGTTTATGGAGAGGATGAGCCCTTTTAGGAAATTGTAATTTATTACTTTTCTTAGCAGTCCTTCGTGTCAGACACTACCAAAAGCTTTTTCTACATCGAGTATTATTTTTTCGACAATTGTGCTTAATATATTAAGAATGATGGGCCTGTATCTGGTTGGATGATAAGGATCTTTGACTTTTTCTGAAAAACTAGAACGTGAGCTGTCTTCCATGAGTAAGGGATGTAACTTAACTGAATGCAAGCATTGAAGATAGTGACAAGGAGAGTTAGGCACGTGATAGGAAGCTTTTTGAGGACAAAATTTAAAATTGAATCAGGGCCAGATGCTTTCTTATTTTTAGTATTTTTAATTTGATTGATTAATTCCTTATATGTGATTTTCTTCAAATGATCGGTGTTTGGAATTTTGAGAAATCTGGAAACAATTTTGTCACATTTAGCAATGTGTTACCGGTCAGATGGCTCGTCATGTGGAGCGAGGTTATTTTCATAATTTGCTGCTAGAAGGTTAGCTTTGTGGGTAGAAGAAAGCGCGAACGTTTGATCCGGTCTTTTGAGAGGTGGAATATTATTTCGTGGCTTTTTTAAGACATTAGTAATACCATATATTTAGTTATCTTTAATTTGAAGTTTACCGACTTCAGTATTCCAGTTTTTGAATCGGTGCTCTCAAACTTTAATTGTAATAGTTTTTTCGAAGGCGGTTCATAATGTTTTTATGAATGCAGCTTTTAGTTTTTTGGTGTGTTCGGCAGAGTTTATTACGAGTATCGATAACGTCGTGAATCTTAGGAGTGAGAGGTAGGTCGTATTTTTTAATGGTAGAGGGTAAAAAGAACTGGTCGGTGGTCGGAGTATAATTCATCAATGGTGAGATTGTCATGGTTGTAGACAGGTATTGATTGTTTATAAATTCAAACAAATTTTTTTCAATTTTGTTGGTTGTTCTACTGTTCCAAGCTAAGTGCTTAGCATTTAGGTCCCCTCCAGCAATTACCGAGAATGCAAGTTTAAATATTTTTCTGTAATCATTTTTTGTAAATTTGTGGGAGGGAGTCTGGTAGAGCGAGACGATGGCATACGGTATTCCGTAAATTTTTATTTGTATAGCCGTAGCTTCAAGGGCTTCAAGTTCAGGGATTATCAGTTCCTGGTGGTCAATATTTTCTTGGATTAAGATCGCAATGCCTCTATTGCTGTTATTTTGATATTATTTGTAGCCGCGAACTAGATTGATATTTATGGATTCGCGGGGTAAGATTTCACTGAGC
This sequence comes from Belonocnema kinseyi, assembly GCF_010883055.1. Lineage (NCBI taxonomy): Eukaryota > Metazoa > Arthropoda > Insecta > Hymenoptera > Cynipidae > Belonocnema > Belonocnema kinseyi. Next base: position 140,267,008 of record NC_046661.1, on the reverse strand, counting down.
AAAACAATTGTTATTTTATTTTTATAGAGGTATTTAGCTAATTCATGACTTTTTTTAAGGATACCCTGAGCATTTCAAATAATTATTTTTAGAGTATTGTTGTTGAAGATGGCCATTTTCGATAGAAATTGAAAGTAAATCACTTATAATCTCGGCGGTTGAATTTATAGCTTTGGCAATATATATTTTTCTTCCTATAATATCAGTGGTTAAGGTTGTTTCTCTTTTTAATACATTTACAAGATTTATATTTTGGTTCTGGGTCGAGCTACCCTATTTATGGGTCAAACCCCATCCACGGGTCTCGCTACTCCACTAGAATGTCTTCGTGGGAGGCTGTCAGTCTGCGCTCTCTCATAGCCCTACTTTGATACAACTTCTTGCCTTTCCCTTCGACGCGGTTTATAGGGTTGCCTATATGCCCTCACAGCAATAGGATATAACATGATATCCCATTTGATCCCATTTATCTCCCAGGTTGTCCCAAGGATATCCCAGGAATATTCCAGAGATATCCCGTCAGATATCCCGCAAGGCGGAAATTTGGACATCCCAGGGATGACCCCAGGATATTCAAGGTAACCCTGGGACGTTCACAGGATATTCAAATGTCCCAAGTAGGATATAAATTAATTTTTTGTATCCTACTTGGGACATTTTAATATCCCGTAAACGTCCCAGACTTACCCTAGATATCCTGGAGTTATCCCTGGGATATCCAAATTTCCGCCTTGTGGGACATCCGACTGGTTATCCCTGGGATATCCTTGGGACAACCTGGGAGATAAATGGGATCAAATGGGATATCCCGATATATCCTATTGCTGTGAGGGTGGAGCCTGTATACTATAACCCGCTGTGTAGAACATATGCCGGATTTCAATAAAAATTACTACTGTTGAAGAATATTTTCTTGACGCAAAGATATAAGATTCAAGTAAATGCATTTATTTGGTTAAAAACATTCTTTTTTCTGTGTATGTTTGTTTTTTGTTGAAAATTTAACTGTTTGGTGGACATTGAACGTGATTTATGAAAAGCCACCCAGCTGTTAAATGAATTAGCATGTTAAACAACTAATATAAATATTTGCTTTATGTTTAACTTTATACATTTCTATTGCAATTTTTACAGAATTAAGTTCACGTGGATCCCATACAGGTGCATCTAGTTCACATGGATCTAGTTCACAGAGGACCAACAGCAGCGCAGTTTCTGAAAGTGGTCCTCCTTTATATGTAGATGATATACAAACAATCCTTCTTCCAGGAGAGAGCGTAATTAGGGAGGGTGATCTCGTTCTTGCGAAAGCAAATACGGAGACTAAGATGATTATTCCGTGGACGTTTGAAAACGAATTTCGACATTATGAATATAAATGGGTTATGTATGGTACTAGGCGTAGAAAAGTGTACGTGCTTATGCTAGTTAACGCTGATGATTGGCTGAAGAATTTGAGGGAATCCTCTCAGAGGAGACGCGTAAGTACAATCTAAAACTAGAGTTCTATTTTTTACAATTTTTGTGCGTCCAGTTTTTGAACATAATTATTTCATGGTGCTACTTTCAATCCACAAAGATATATGAATTGAGGAGACGGATGCAACAACTCTTTTAGCGCTCGAAACCGCATAGAAGTATTGTCTACTCATGACAATCTATTGATAAAAAAGGGTACCAAAACGTAACACAACATTTACCTTCGTATTCAGTTCGACGCGGCTGATAAATTTTCTTCATGAACCTTTTTCATTCGACCATAGTGAATAAAATATAGATCTTCGAATGATTGCTGGTGGGCAACAATCGTTTACCAAATTTTTGTACGTTTCGTTAATGTTCCGCGTCAAGAAACGTTCTACCTTCTTCATCTCTTTTCCATTTTCATAAAAATGTATGACGTTTTTCTAGTTTGGACACTGCCTGGTAAAATTCAAGTTATCATTTGAATAATATTCTTGTATCAAGCTGAGATGTGCGTCAGGAATAGGATGACCGGCGTATCGATCAGGCAAATAATATAAACGCCTCTGCCCTTTTTTGATTTTCGTGCTTTATCCACCATACACGTTGTAATTGTAAAATTTCGAAAGGATCTCAATTTTTGAAAGATCATCAGGGAACAGCGTTAGAAGGCGAATTTCTTCTGATTTTGTTGTACAATTTCTCAAACCAAATCCAAGGTTTTTTATCAATTGATCGG
>NC_046661.1:140263225-140264705 GCF_010883055.1 Belonocnema kinseyi | reverse complement strand
GTAAAACTTGATTTTAATGCCATTTTAATCAAATTTGAAGCAAATTTTCACTTTTCGCGATTTTCTGCCTTTTCATCGCCGTATGGTGGGTTGAAATTTTTGGAAAAAAAATCAAAACATGGTTTTCGATGTATTTTTTCCCGTAGAATTCGATTCTGAAGTCAAAAAAACAAAATTTTTCTGTATTTTTTTTTATTTAAAAAAAACCATGAAAAAACCGTAAAAAATGAGGTTTTTCGATCAAAACCCCATAAAAAAGTAGCTGGACCCTACTTTTTTATTGCAAATTCGGATTCAGCGTCGAAAAATACATAAGACTATATAGGTCTGGTCAATTGCACAAACACTTTTGTTTTTTTTGTGGGCCTGTGTAATCGACAATTTGGATATTGCTTTGCAAAGGAAAATCCTTTGAAAATTTTTCAACATTCTTAGGTAAAAAAAACCTTAAATCAATTTTTTTCATTTCCTATCATCTCTTCAAATATTTATAAAAGTCATACTTTTTGTTTAAAACTTATATTTTCGTGTTCAAATTGAACTGAAATCTTTCTGAGTGAAACTTCATCTTTTAACAAAAGAGTTTGTTGTTTTTGATTCAAAGATTAATCGGTTTTAGTAGAAATATCATTTTTTTTTGTAAGAAATTGCAACTTTTTGGTTAAAAATTCTTCTTCTTAACTTGAGTATTCAAATATTTTGTTTAAAAGAATTGAAAATTCACCTTCTTGGTTGAGAATTATTAAACTTTATTGAAAATTTTTTGTTCTTTTTTTGCTTAAAAATGTATCTTTTTCAGTTGAAAATTCAACCTTTTAGTTAATAATTATTGATCTATATTGAAAACTAGTTTTTTAATAGAAAACAAGTCTTTTCGTTTAAAAATTTATCTTTTTGCTTAAAAATTTATCTTTTTTAGTTAAGAATTCGATTTTTTGGTTGAGACTTCTCGAATTTTATTGAAAATTGGGTTTTCCTTGGTAGAAAATTACACTTTTTGTTTAAAAATTCATCTTCTTTGTTTAAAATTCCTTTTTCTAGTAGAAAATTAAACTTTTTGGTTGAGGTTTATTAAATTTTACTAAAAACTCCTTTTTTCCAGAAGAAGATTAGTATTTTTGTTACAAAATTTATCTTTTGCAGTTGAAAATTCAACTTTTTGGTTAAGAATTCTTAAATTTTATTGAAAATTTTTCTTTTTCGGTAGAAAATTAATCTTTTTGTTGGAAAATGCATGTTTTCCAGTTAAAAATTCATCTTTATGGTAGAAAATTTAACATCTTGGTTGAGAATGATTAAATCTTATTGAAAATTCTTTCATTTGGACAAAATTAATTTTTTTTTTTAATTTATGTGTTTAGTTGAAACAAAAACAACACCAACAACTTTTATGATTAAGAATTCTTAAATTTTGTAAAAATGATGTTTGTTTTTTCGATTGAAAACTTTTTTTAAGAATTCAACTTTTTGATATAGAGTT
>NC_046661.1:140260730-140263125 GCF_010883055.1 Belonocnema kinseyi | reverse complement strand
TACAATTTCTCAAACCAAATCCAAGGTTTTTTATCAATTGATCGGACAACTCGTCTCTTGGAAGTTGAGTGTCATAAGCTTTTGAAATTTTACTTGCTTCTGATTCAGAAAAATCATCTAAAAGACGTTTTCGCTTTCTATTAGCGGACAACTGTATTTCATTTTCTGGTACATTTAATTCCGTACAATACGGTGAGACGTTTAGATGCAGCCGAGCAATTTCTTCGTTCATTTCACTAATTTCTAACGATGATCATGTTCATGAACGCTGCTCATTCGGATCATCTTGCTCATACTCTACTACGTTAAGATCATTATTTTCCTGACCTATGTTATTAATATCATTTTCTGCTGCAACATCTGAGGGGACACCAAATTAGGATACACTTGTGGTTTGACTTTACAATTTATTCTCTGAAATTTATCCAGAGAATGAGATAAATTTTGGGGTTATATTGGACAAATAATAATGATTTTCTCCTTTCAAAAATGCACTCCTTCACTTAGCGCGATCAGAGTCAAAGCTTCCAACGGTCCAAGTTTTAATTAAGATCAACATGGTTAAAAAGTAACATAATTGTTGAGCGCGGTCGAGTATCTGACGCAAAAGTGACTCTCTTCCGGCTCGTCTCATCCTCGAGATATCGGCAAAGCTATCGCGCATGACCAAAAGGGAGGTCCTAAGACCCTGTGTCCGTCACTCGAGCCACGGATCAGTCAGAGTCCTAAAGTATCAAAAAAATGAAGACCTTTCAAATTTATCAAGGACCTCAAAATGAGTACTCTCATCTTGACGTCCACAGGTTACGTTTTGGTCATTTTTTGTATCGATAGATTATCCCAAGTAGACGTAAATTTATAAAAAAAATAATTAAAAACTGTAATTTAAAATTACTTCTCCATTATGCTCCAAAATATGTTTTATATAACATTAGGCTGGTAAAAAAATGCTTTTCACTGGGAAATTCAAAATCCCATTTGATCAAAATGGGAAAATGTTTGATTTTCGAAACATTAAAGTCATGGGGCAAGGTTTCATCGAAGCATGCCAAACTTTTTAGAGGTTGAAGAGGGGTGTCTGCGAAATAAAATCATACTAATAACTTTTATTTTTACCCCCCCCCCCCCGTACATCAGCGCACAAATGTGGCCCAGAAAACTACATTTTTACGTATTATTGTTAATTTTTAGCAATTTATGTCGTATTTTTCATGCAAATAATTAATAATCGACAATTTGGATATTGCTTTGCAAAGGAAAATCCTTTGAAAATTTTTCAACATTCTTAGGTCTAAAAAAACCTTAAATCAATTTTTTTCATTTCCTATCATCTCTTCAAATATTTATAAAAGTCATACTTTTTGTTTAAAACTTATATTTTCCTGTTCAAACTGAACTGAAATATTTCTGAGTGAAACTTCATCTTTTAACAAAAGAGTTTGTTGTTTTTGATTCAAAAATTAATCGGTTTTAGTAGAAATATCATTTTTTTGTAAGAAATTGCAACTGTTTGGTCAAAAATTCTTCTTCTTAACTTGAATATTCAAATATTTTGTTTAAAAGAATTGAAAATTCACCTTCTTGGTTGAGAATTATTAAACTTTATTGAAAATTTGTTGTTCTTTTTTTGCTTAAAAATGTATCTTTTTCAGTTGAAAATTCAACCTTTTAGTTAATAATTATTGATCTCTATTGAAAACTAGTCTTTTTAATAGAAAACAAGTCTTTTCGTTTAAAAATTTATCTTTTTACTTAAAAATGTATCTTTTTTAGTTAAAAATTCGATTTTTTCAACTTTTTGGTTGATAATTCTTGAAATTTTTCGCAAAAAAATTTTTCGGTAGAAAATAATCTTTTTGTTTGAAAATTCATCTTTTTCAGTTTAAAGTGAATTTTTTTGAGTTAAAATTCAACTTTTTGGTTAAGAATTATTGAATTTGATTGAAATATATTTTTTTGGAGATCTTAATTGAAAACACGTCTTTTTGGAAGCAAACAAGTCTTTTGGTTTAAAAATTAACCTTTTTGTTTCAAAATTTACCTTTTTTGTTGAAAATTCAAATTTTTGGTTAAGAATTCTTGAATTTTATTGAAAATTTCTCTTTTTCGGTAGAAAATTAATCTTTTTGTTGGAAAATGCATGTTTTTCAGTTAAAAATTCATCTTTATGGTAGAAAATTTAACATCTTGGTTGAGAATGATTAAATCTTATTGAAAATTCTTTCATTTGGACAAAATTAATTTTTTTTTTAAATTTATGTGTTTAGTTGAAACAAAAAGAATAATTACCCACCCAACAACTTTTATGATTAAGAATTCTTAAATTTTGTAAAAATGATGTTTGTTTTTTCGATTGAAAACTTTTTTTAAGAATTCAACTTTTTGATATAGAGTT
>NC_046661.1:140257506-140260630 GCF_010883055.1 Belonocnema kinseyi | reverse complement strand
CAACAACTTTTATGATTAAGAATTCTTAAATTTTGTAAAAATGATGTTTGTTTTTTCGATTGAAAACTTTTTTTAAGAATTCAACTTTTTGATATAGAGTTTTCTTAAATTTTCTTAAAATTCCCCCTTTTTGGTATTAAATTAATCTTGTTGTTTGAAAATTCAGCATTTTGGTTGATAATTTTAGAATTTTTCTTGGATAATATAAAAAATTCAACTATTTGGTAGAGAATTTAACTAGTTTGTCCAGATTCATCAATTTTGGTTAAAGTTCGTGTTTTTAGATAGAAAGTTTAATTTTTTTCCGTGAGATATTTTTTTACTAAAAAATTATCTTTTTGATTAAAAAATTTATCGTTTTTAGTAAAAATATCATTTTTCTGAATAAAATGCCAATGTTTGTTTACAAATTATTCTTGTTGGCTTTAGTATTCAAATATTTTGTTTGAAAGATTTGCTTGAATCACTTCGTTAAGAAATCATTTTTTTTTCTTGAAGATTTATATTTTTAGTTAGAAATTAATTTCTTTAGTCAAGAGTTTAACTATTCGGTTAAAAATAATCTTTTTTAATTGATAATTCAAATAATTTGGTAAAAGTTAAACTATATTTTTAAAAATTTATTTTCATGTTTTAAAGCTTTTGTCTTTGATCGCAAATTTAATTATTCAATTTACATAAATTTTTATTCCTTTTTCGAGGCAAAAATCCTTATTTGTTCGAAATTCGTCTTTTTGGTAATAAAGGGGTTTAAGAAAAAAAATCTTTTTACCTTTTCCTAATTAAAATATGAACTATGCCACTTATTTCTTTGAAAATTTATCATTTCTGGAAACTAAAAATTATGTAAAATTAAAAAGGAGCGGGTGTAGAAATATTTTGTTACGGTTTTAAGTATAGCCCTTAAACTTCGGGATGTATTATTCTGAAAGTTGAATCCAAACGTTTGGCGAGTAGGGAAAAGCGAAGTAGAGGGGGTAGAGTCCGAGCTCGGATTTGGATGAACGGAACTATTGAGAGCGGCACGATTGAGGGCGGCACTATTGAGAAGGTGAACTGCATCGACAAATGTTTGTAAGCCTATACCAAATTTCCCTAATAATTTTTTTCGTAATTGAGCTGTACTGGTAACCTTTTTTTAATTACTTTAATAGCGGAAATGATCCATAAAATAATATTTTTTTACAGTTGAAATGGATACGAAGCCGTGCCTCGGAAATTTTCCGAAATTATATGCAGTATCGTGGTATGACTCAAGCGCTGAATCCAGGTATAGATGAGTTGACAATTTCATCTCCCTCCGCATTGCTAGAAAATCGTGTGGCGTATAATCCGGAAACTGGTAGCCATGGAGGTTTTTATATGCCTCGGGAGGGAACTAGGGATTATTCTGCTCCAGTTCCTGCAATGCGTAGGCCTTCAAGGCGTAGTCATGGGTCTTCAAGTAGTGCTATGAACGTGACTTATCAGGACCCTTCTCTTGGACATTCTCAAGACGATCAAAATCTGTCTTCTCAACGTGAACATTATGGATCTCGAATGGGTCGTGGCTCTAGGTCGACCTCTAATTGGTTCCCTTCTCTTGGACTTTTACAAAGCAATCATTCTTCTCTAGGTGTAAGTACTAGATCTCAAATGGATCTTAGCACCATGCTGGCCACTTATCAGGACCCTTCTGTTGGAACTTTTCCACTTGATCAAAATCAGCTTCCTCATGGTACAAATTATGGAACCCAAGCGGGCGCTACAACAATGGCATTAGATCTTCAAACACCTTGGCCGAATTTGCATGTGAATGTCGGTAGATCAGCACAGTCTTCTGATCCTCATAACCGAGGTTGGCATACAACCAGGCCTACGACTCGTGCTCAATCTCCACGTGAACCTTCACCAGATTCTCCACCAGAATATTTAAGATTTCCTGACTAAGTGAAAGTCAAATTTCTAAGTGTGTACACTGAAACCGCGTTTATATCCACTTTCACTTATATCCTCTCGCGCTCACATTTCTGCATAACTCTCATTTATATCCACGGTGTGCCCAATCCCATAGAAAAGTGGTGAACGGATTATAGTAATTGCTATGTCCCCTAGGTGGCGCTCGCGTGAATTCAGAATTCGAAATGAACTTCAGCATACGATAGAAGTTCTATCGGCTGCTCACGTCTGCTCAAGTTCACTATAGCTGCAAGAATTATATTTTTTTGCGTGATGAACTTGGATTCACAATGGATTTTCTCCGATAACACAAACTACAAAAGGAACCAAATCAAATAGATTATCGATCAAATGCAATAAAATTTTAAAGTCTGTTGGAATCGTTCTGATAGAACAAACAATCAAACGTTAAATTCTGTTGGAATCTTTCTATGATAGATCGATTGCAACAGACTTAAACATTTTATTGCATTTGATCGATGATAGATTTTATTTTGTTCAATTTTTGGTATGTTTTATTGGTTATTATCATTCATGTATTTATTTCAGAAAGAGAAATCAACGTAACCTACAAATTAGGGTGAGAAGGGAAGGAGGGGGGTCGTTACTGTAGACAATAGTTCTTGCAACGTCCCCTAGGTGGCGCTGATCTCACATTTTACCACAATCTATAAGTACCTCCCCAAAATACATTAGTGTGGGCACACCCTGTTTATATCCTCTTGGCTTCCACTACCTCGCAGGGCCATGATCCAACAAAGCATGGTCCTGCCAGGCGTAAGTAAAAAAAAATTAACCAATCAGATTCGGCACCCTAGGGCACCCGACCTTTCTGAAATCTTGGATCGAATGCGGCAGTTGGCTTCCCCTTTCACTCACGCCAATGCAGTGAGTATGGTGGGGGTCGTCGGTACACTCTAGTCACTTCAAGTCGAACTTATATGAGCAAGCCAATCATACCGCAGCGCGTTCATTTCCCCTTCCCTAAGCAGCATTGTTGGGTGGCCCTCCTGGGAGGATATAAGTGAAGGTTTACGTTCTAGAACGGCCGATATAAGCGCGGTTTCGGTGTAGAAGTTGCTTTTTCCAATTTTAAACATTATTTCGTCTAAAATAAAAGTAAAAATAGAAGTAAAATTCGTAAGTTTCTCGATCACTGTTAATGTTATGTGGCAATGAGAGCAGC
>NC_046661.1:140253291-140257406 GCF_010883055.1 Belonocnema kinseyi | reverse complement strand
ATAATTTTCAATAAAGTCGATTAATTTTTAAACAAATAGCGAAGTTTTCGATGAAACCCGTAATATTTGAATCAAGAAAGTAAATATTGTATCGCAAAATACGAATTTGCAACAAAAAATACAATTTTCAAATAAAAAGGATCATTGAGCTCTAAAATATTTTCTAAACATTTTTTAACAATTTTTTTTTACATTTCTTATTATTAATTTAACCATTTTTGTATACGATATTCTCCTAAATAATTTGCGATAAGGAACAAGAATAATAAATAATTACTAGTTGACACTTTGGTGGAAAAATACTCTTTATTTCAAAGAAACCGAAGACAAGATCGTTCACAAAACTCACAAAACGCAGGGATCTAGAAAAAAGAATACATTTCCAGCAGATATTTTTATTTTTATTAATAATTACACAAGTGTTCTTGCTGTTTTCCAGTAAGTAACAATTTTTTAAATCTATTATCTCTATTGATTAATTTTTTAAAATAATAAAGTCTTTAACTATCCAATTGAAAATTAAAATATTTTTCTGAATACACTTTAAACGGTTTAAACTGTTTAAACTCTATACAGAAATTATGTTATATAAATTTGAATATCTTTATTTATAAATCTAGAGCGTTTATATTCTAGAACTAATTACTTAATAACTATAAAACTAATTAAATTAAATTAAATGCGCATTTATGTCCAGAATTATAAGATGCAGAATTTTAAACAGCAGATGCTAAAGCTGCCCTTTTTGAAAAAGGAATCAACGAGTCGCTATTTTATTCTGATAAAATTTTTTTTTAATGTAATGTGACTAAATTCTGCTGCCTCAGTTGCTATTTTCAAAAAATTTGTTATACAGCAAAATCTGTAAAGAAGAAAACTGAGAAAAGTAATAAAAAAAGTGTATTATGCACCTAGGAGGAGAAAGGAAACCATTTTCTACAAGTGTATGTTTTTAGTACAAGGTGCAGGCGAGCGCATAACAAATAATTTTAAGGGTTCTTATGATAAGTTACCATAAATTTCTCAAAATTCAATTTTAAAATTTCTATAAACTTTCGGAAATTTATGGAAACTTTTGGTTATTCACGGTAATTTTACAAGTAAATGTGATAAGCTACCATTAATTACCTAAATTCCATTTTAAACATTTTCATAAATTTTGGAAAATTTATTGAATTTTAAGGTCATTTATAGTCATTTTACAGGTAAATACGCTAACCTACTATTAATTTTCGAAAATTGAATTTTATACATTTTTATAATTTTTTGGAAATTTATAGAAATTTTTGTTTATATATGATAATTTTACAGGTAAATATGATAACTTACCATCGTTTTTGCAAAGTTAAATTTGAAACATTTGGTAAATTTCCGAAAATTTAATAAATCGTTTGGTAATTTATGGTAATATTACAAGTAATTTTTGGTAAATTATCATAAATTGTCCAAAATTCAATTATAAAAAGTTTATAAATTTCCAGAAATTTATTTCAAAAATCTGTCATTTATGGTAAATATTACAGGTAAATATGGTAACTTACCATAATTTGCCCCAAGTTAAATTTTAAGAATTTTATAAATTTCCGAAAATTTAATACATTTTTTGTTATTTATTGGTAAAATTGAAAGTAATTTATGATAACTTATCATAAATTGCTTAAAATTGATGAAAATTGTTTTCATAAATTTCCGGAAATTTATGGAACTTTTCGGTCATTTCTGAAAATTTTTCGGGTAAATATGGTAATTTATCATAAATTACCCAAAATTCAATTTGAAAATAAATTTAAATTTTTAGGAATTTATGTAAATTTTTCGTCAATAACGATCAATTTTCAGGTAAATGCGCTAACTTATTATATATTACTCAAAATTCAATTAAACATGTTTTTATAAATTTCCGGAAATTTATAAATTTTATTTAGTAATTTATAATAATATTACAAGCAATTCATATTGAATTATCGTAAATTTCTCATAATTTCATTAAAAATTTCCATAAATTTCCGGAAATTTCTAGAACATTTTAGTAATTTCTGGTCATTTGAAAGGTAAATATGGGTATTTACTCTAAATTAACCAAAATTAAATTTTGAACATTTTTATAAATTTCCGGAAACTTATAAAGTTTTTTGTAGCTTATGGTAGTATTACAGATAATTTATGGTAACTTATCATAAATTATCCGCAATTTAATTTTAAACACTTTCAGAAATTTCCGGAAATTCATAACATTTTTTGGTAATTTAAGTAGTATTATACGTAATTTATGTAAAATTAAGATAAATGACTCAAAATTCAGTATGAAAATTCCTATAAGTTTCCGGAAATTTTAGGTAATTTACGGTAATTTGACTAATTATATATGGTAACTTTCCATAAACTACCCGAAATTCAATTTTATGTATTTTTATAAATTTTGGGAAATTTATGGAACTTCTTGGTTAATTATGGTATTTTAAAGGTAAATATAATAATTAACCGTAAATGATCCAAAATTCAATTTTAAACGCTTTTGTAAATTTTCAAAAAATTACCAAATTTCTTGGTAATTTATGAAATTTTTTGGCAATTTAAAGTAATATTACAGGTAATTTATCGTATCTTACCGTACATTTTCCAAAAATCATTGAAGACATTTTTTAATCTCCAGAAAATGGAAATTTTTGGTCATTTATGGTCATTTTCAAGGTAAATATAGTAAATTACCATAAAATATCCCAAATTTAATTTCAAACTTTTTAATAAATTTCGGGATATTAATGGAAATTTTCGGTTAGTTATGGTAATTTTACAGGTAAATATAGTTATTTACCTTAAGTTACTCAAAATTCAATTTCAAACATTTTATTAAATTTCCGGATATTTATCAAATTTCTTGGTAATTTATGATATATTTTTGTAATTCATTGTAAAATGACAGGTAATTTATGTTGATATAACATGTAATTTGTGGTAACTTACGACGAATTTTCCAATATTCAATTAAAAACGTTCTAAATTTCCAGAAATGTTTGGTTTTTTACCTTAAATTACCTAACATAAAATTTTTAACATTCTCATAAATTTCCGGAAATGTATAAAAATGTTTGGTAATTCATGGTAATATTATAGGCAATTCATGGAAACTGAAGATAAATTACTCAAATTTCAATTAGGAAATTTCTATAAATTTCCGGAAATTTTTTCTAATTTACGGTTATTTGACCAATTATAAATGGGTCGGATAGTGGACTAATTATTGTAATATGCGAGCTCATAGATGTATAATTTTCATTATTCACCTCTGTCGTCACTTTTCACTCCCTAGGGAGTAAAAGGTATATTTTACTCCCTACGCTTCATAGGCGTCAAAAAGGGGTGACGTCAGGCATGTGCCATAAAAAAATCTTTTCTCATCCAAAAAATTTGGACATTTATATAATTAGAAAAGTCTTGGACTTGTACACAGAAAAAAAATTTTTCTCGAGTATAATCACTGCGATTCGATATTTAAGTTCAAATAATAATCTATAAATGAATGATTTCTCTTGTCACAATAATGTATTAAAACTCTGATACATTTATATCTGAAAAAGTCTTTTTTATCTGAAATTACTTACTTTTCTTCAAAATTCGTTACTGTGGTTGCAAAATAATTTTTTTACTGAAAATTGTACTCTACAATGTTTGGAATACATTTTTTTTCTACAAACTAAAAATCTTTCTTTGTTGATCATTCTGCTCTTTTATTGAAAATTCGTCTATTTAATTTAGGAATATTTTGCGTCCTCAGCAAAAACAGATAAATTTTTAACTAAGTAGTTGAATTTTTAACTGAACAGTTTATTTTGCTTCAAAAAATGAATTTTCGTCAAAATGCTTGAATTGACAGCATACACGATTTGGCTGGTAATTTAAGCATTTTGACGAAAATTCGTTTTTCGTAGCAAAATCGTCTTATCGGTTAAAAATTCAACTACTTGGTTAAAAATTTATCTGTTTTGGTTGAGAACACAAAATTTTCTAAATGAAATAAACGAACTTTCTATAAGAGGGTTAAATTTTTAACCAAGAAAGATTGTAAGTCAGAGAAAAAAATGTATACCAAAAATTTTAAAGATAAATTTTTAGTT
>NC_046661.1:140246761-140253191 GCF_010883055.1 Belonocnema kinseyi | reverse complement strand
TCCAATTTTAAACATTATTTCGTCTAAAATAAAAGTAAAAATAGAAGTAAAATTCGTAAGTTTCTCGATCACTGTTAATGTTATGTGGCAATGAGAGCAGCAGATTCCTGAGTTTTCCAGATGATGAATGTTTTTCATAAAAAATTATTCTTTTTGTCTAAATATTTATGTTTATAACTGAAAATCAAACTTTTTGTTTGAGAATTTTCCAACTATTCAAAAAATTCTGTTCTTCTGTGAATAAGTTAATCTTTGTTTGAAAATGCATTTTTTTAGTTAAAACTTTAACAACTGGGTTTAAATGTTAAACTACTTAATTAAAAATTAAAAATAAATTTTATTTCTTTCTTAAAAATTCAATTTTTAGGTTGCCAAATCTTAAATTTTATAAAAATTTCGTTTCCTTTCGGATTAAAATGAATCTTTTTGTTTAAAAAGCATATTTTTCAGTTGAAAATTCATCTTTGTAGTTTAACATTAAAATTTTCGGTTGAGAATTCTTAAATTTTATTGAAAAATCTTCCTTTTTAATATTAAAATAATTTTTTTTGCATTCATGTGGTTGGTGAAAAATTTAACTTTTTGGTTAAGAATTCTAGAAATTTATTAAAAATTCGTCTTTCTCGGTAATAAAATAATCTTTTTGTCTAAAAATTCATCTTTTTCAGATGAAAATTCAACTTTTCGTTTCAGAATTTTCGACTTTTAAAAAAATCTTTTTCTTTTCGGAGTAAAATAATCTTTTAATTTAAAAATTCTTCTCTTCAGTTGAAAATTTTTAAAGTGATTTTGTCGAAAACGCATTTCTTTTAATTCTTGTTTTAACAAAAATTGAATTTTAACTAAAAGAGATGACTGTTTAAACCAAAAGATTAATTTAGTACTAAAAAAGGCGAATTTTAAACAAAATTAAAAAATTCCCATCTTAAAAGGTAAATTTTTAAGAAAGAATTTTTTTAATTTTCAAGAATGTAGTTCAACTTTAAATCTAGTTGCTAAAATCTCAACCAAAAAGATGATTTTTTTTAATGAAACAATTAATTTTCTACCAAAAAAAGTTAATTTTCAATTCAATTTAAGAATCCTCAATCAAAAAGTAAAATTTTCAACTAAAATAGATGAATTTTTAAACAAAAAAATTAATTTTCTTTGGAAAAAAGAAGTTTTTTACAAAATTCAAGAATTATCAACCAAAAACTTGAATTTTCAAACAAAATGATTAATTTTTAAACATAAAGACTTGTTCCTTCTAAAAAGACTAATCTTCAATATAGATAAAGAATTCCCAACAAAAAAGTTTAGGTTTCAACTAAAAACATAAATTTTTGAACAAAAAGCTTAATTTTTACAAGAAAGAAAATTAATTTTTAATCAAATATAATCATTTTTAACCCAAAAAATTAATTTTCGACCAAAAATAGGAATTTTTAAACAATAAGATTAAATTTCTACATAAAAGAGAAACAAATTTTAAATAAAATTTAACAATTCTCAACAAAAAGTTGATTTTTTAACTAATACGATGAATTTTCAAACAAAAAAAATTGTTTTTCTTTGCAAAAAAAAATAGTTTTCAATGAGGATCAAGAATTCTCTACTAAAAAGTTAGAGTTTCAAATAAAAAAATAAATAAAAAAAAAAACACTGAATTTTCAATAAGATTTTAGAATTGGCAACCTAAATGTTTGATTCTTAAGAAAGAAATACATTTTATTTTATTATTTTTGATGAAGTAGTTTAACTTTTCAATCTATATGCTAAACTTTTAATCAAAGATATGAATTTTTGAATGAAAAGATAAATTTAAGTCCATAAAAGAAGAATTTTTAACAAAATTAAAAACTTATTAACCAAAAAGTTCAATTTTCTACTGAAAAAGATGATTTTTTTAATAAAAGAACTTGTTTGTTTCCAAAAAGACTAGTTTTCAATAAAGATCAAGAATTTACAACTTAAAAGTTGAGCTTTCAACTAAAAACATAAATTTTTAAAGAAAAAGATTATTTTCTTCCGAAAATAAACTAATTTTTATTCAAATTTAATAATTCTCCACCAAAAAGTTAAATTGTCAAAGCGAAAAAATGAATTTACGACTAAAAAAGATAATTTTTTCATCAAAAAGATTAATTTAAAAAAAAGACTTCTTCGCTTCCGAAAACACTATTTTTCAATAAAGATCAAAAATTCTTAACTGAAAAGTTAAGGTTTTAACTAAAAACGTAGGTTTTTAAACAAAAAGCTTAATTGTCATCTAAAAAAATTTAATTTTTAATAAAATTTTATCATTTTTAACCAAAATGTTGAGTTTTCAACTGAAAGGATTAATTTTCAACCAAAAAATAGGAATTTTTAAACAAAACGATTAATTTTCCACAGAAAAAACGAATTTTAAATAAAATTTAATAATTCTCCACAAAAAATTTGAATTTTTCACTAAAAAGATGAATTTTCAACTAAAAAAGACAGATTTTTCAACAAGAAAAAACTTGTTTGCTTATAAAAATACTAGTTTTTAATAAAGATCAAGAATTCTCTACTAAAAAGTTGAATTTTCAACTAAAAACATAAATTTTTAAAAATAAATTTTTAAACAAAAATATTAATCTTCTTGCGAAAAAACCCATAATTTTAAATAAAATTTGAAAACTGTCAACCAAAAAGCTTAGTTTTTAAGAAAGAAAGAAAATTTATGTTTTATTTTTAATAAAGTAGTTCAACTTTTCAATCTATTCGCTGAACTTTTAATCAAAGATATGATTTTTTAAATGAAAAGAATCATTTAAGTCCAAAAGAGAAGAATTTTTAACAAAATTAAAAAATTCTAAACAAAAAAGTTGAATTTTTAAGAAAAAGGATGAAGTTTCAACTAAAAAAAAAAATTTATTAAAAAAAGATTAATATTTATCCGAGAGAAACGAATTTTTAATTAAATTAGGTGATGCTCCCCAAACAATTGAAAATTCTACTAAAAAGAAAAATTTTTAAACAAAAGGATTAGTTTTTTACAAAAAAAAACGAATTAAAAAAAAATTCGAGATTCTCTGCCCAACAGATTAATTATCAGGAAAGAAAAAAATGTATTTCTTATTTTTAATAGAGTCGTTTAACTTTTAATCATGGTTTTTAAATTTTCAACTAAAGAGATGAATTTTTAAATTAAAAGATTATTTTACTCCCAGAAGAAAAGGATTTTTTTAAAAGTCGAAAATTCTGAAACAAAAAGTTGAATTTTCACCTGAAAAAGATGAATTTTTAAACAAAAAGATTATTTTATTACCAAGAAAGACGAATTTTTAATAAATTTCTAGAATTCTCAACCAAAAAGTTAAATTTTTCACCAACCACATGAAAGCAAAAAAAATTATTTTAATATTAAAAAGGATTTTGGTTAAGAATTCTAGAAATTTATTGGAAATTCGTCTTTCTTGGTAATAAAATAATCTTTTTGTTTAAAAATTCATCTTTTTCAGATGAAAATTCAACTTTTGGTTTCAGAATTTTCGACTTATAAAAAAATCCTTTTCATCTGGGAGTAAAATAATCTTTTAATTTAAAAATTCATTTCTTTAGTTGAAAATTTAAAAACCAAGATTAAAAGTTAAACGACTCTATTAAAAATAAAAAATACATTTTTTTCTTTCTTGATAATTAATCTTTTGGGTTGAGAATCTCGAATTTTTTTTCAATTCTTTTTTTTGTGAAAAAATAATCCTTTTGTTTAAAAATTTTTCTTTTTAGTAGAATTTTCAATTGTTTGGGGAGCATCTCTTAATTTAATTAAAAAATTGGTTTCTCTCGGATAAATATTAATCTTTTTGTTAATAAATTCATTTTTTTTAGTTGAAACTTCATTCTTTTTCTTAAAAATTCAACATTTTTGTTTAGAATTTTGTTAAAAATTTTTCTCTTTTGGACTCCAATGAATCTTTTCATTTAAAAGTTCATATCTTTGATAAAAAGTTCAGCGAATAGATTAAAAAGTTGAACTACTTTATTAAAAATAAAACATAAATTTTCTTTCTTTTTTAAAAACTAAGCTTTTTGGTTGACAGTTCTCAAATTTTATTAAAAATTTTGGGTTTTTTCGCAAGAAGATTAATATTTTTGTTCAGAAATTTATATTTAAAAATTTATGTTTTTAGTTGAAAATTCAACTTTTTAGTAGATAATTCTTGATCTTTATTGAAAACTAGTATTTTTACAAGCAAACATGTTTTTTTTTTGTTTAAAAATCTGTCTTTTTTAGTTGAAAATTCACCTTTTTAGTGAAAAATTCAAATTTTTTGTTGAGAATTATTAAATTTTACTTAAAGTTCGTTTTTTTCTTTGGAAAACTAATCCTTTTGTTTAAAACTTCCTATTTTTTGGTTGAAAATTAATCCTTTCAGTTGAAAATTCAGAATTTTGGTTAAAAATTAAATTTTTTTAGATGAAAATTAAGCTGTTTGTTTAAAAACCTACGTTTTTAGTTAAAACCTTAAATTTTTAGTTAAGAATTTTTGATCTTTATTGAAAAATAGTGTTTTCGGAAGCGAAGAACTCTTTTTTTTTAATTAATCTTTTTGATTAAAAAATGATCTTTTTTAGTCGAAAATTCATTTTTTTGCTTTGAGAATTTAACTTTTTGGTCGAGAATTATTAAATTTGAATAAAAATTAGTTTCTTTTCGGAAGAAAATAATCTTTTTCTTTAAAAATTTATGTTTTTAGTTGAAACCTCAACTTTTAAGTTGTAAATTCTTGATCTTTATTGAAAACTAGTCTTTTTGGAAACAAACAAGTTCTTTTATTAAAAAAATCATCTTTTTCAGTAGAAAATTGAAATTTTTGGTCAATAAGTTTTTAATTTTGTTAAAAATTCTTCTTTTATGGAATTAAATTAATCTTTTCATTCAAAATATCATAACTTTGATTAAAAGTTTAGCGAATAGATTGAAAAGTTGAAGTACTTCATCAAAAATAATAAAATAAAGTGTATTTCTTTTTTAAAAATCAAACATTTAGGTTGTCAATTCTAAAATCTTATTGAAAATTCAGTTGTTTTTGTTTAAAAATTTATTTTTTTATTTGAAACTTTAACTTTTTAGTAGAGAATTCTTGATCCTTATTGACAACTATTTTCTTTTGCAAAAAAACAAGTTTTTTTGTTTGAAAATTCATCGTTTTAGTTAAAAAATCAACTTTTTGTTGAGAATTGTTAAATTTTATTTAAAATTTGTTTCTCTTTTATGTAGAAATTTAAGCTTTTTGTTTAAAAATTCCTATTTTTGGTTGAAACTTAATCTTTTTAGTTGAAAATGAATTTTTTGGTTAAAAATGATTAAATTTGATGGAAAATTAATTTTTTTTTCTTGTAAAAATTAATCTTTTTGCTCAAAAATTTATGTTTTTAGTTGAAACCTAAACTTTTTTGTAGGGAATTCTTTATCTATATTGAAAATTAGTCTTTTTGGAAGGAACAAGTCTTTATGTTTAAAAATTAATCATTTTGTTTGAAAATGCATCTTTTTTATTCGAGAATTCAAGTTTTTGGTTGATAATTCTTGAATTTTGTAAAAAACTTTTATTTTCCGTAGAAAATTAATTTTTTTGTTTAAAAATTCATTTATTTTAGTTGAAAATTTTACTTTTTGATTGAGGATTCTTAAATTTGATTGAAAATTAACTTTTTTTGGTAGAAAATTAATTTTTTCATTAAAAAAAATCATCTTTTTGGTTAAGATTTTAGCAACTAGATTTAAAGTTGAACTACATTCTTGTGAAATTAAAAAAATTCTTTCTTAAAAATTTACCTTTTAAGATGGGAATTTTTAAAGTTTGTTTACAATTCGCCTTTTTTGGTACTAAATTAATCTTTTGGTTTAAACAGTCATCTCTTTTAGTTAAAATTAAATTTTTGTTAAAACAAAAATTAAAACAAATGCGTTTTCGACAAAATCACTTTAAGAATTAAAAAAGAAACTTTTACGAACTTGCGGACATTTATTTTGCAGACTCTAAGCGGCTAATTTTTAAATTTTGATTCTTACTTAACACTGTGTAAAGAAAAAAACTGAAAAAAGGTCAAACAAAAAAATCTTTTCTCACCCGACAAATTTTTTCATTTATATAATTTGAAAAATGTTGGACTTCTGCGCAGGAGAAAAAATTACTCTCGAATGTAATTTCTGGGATTCGATATTGTAATTCGAAAAATCTATAAATGGAAGATTTTTATTGATAAAACCAAGCATTCCAAATTTGGTACTTTTATATCTAAAAAAATCTTTCTCATCTCAAATTACTTAATTTCCTTGAAAACTCGTTACTCTGGTTGAAAAATAATTTTGCAACTAAAAATTTATCTTTAAAATTTTTGGTATACATTTTTTTCTCTGACTTACAATCTTTCTTGGTTAAAAATTTAACCCTCTTATAGAAAGTTCGTTTAT
>NC_046661.1:140235667-140246661 GCF_010883055.1 Belonocnema kinseyi | reverse complement strand
TATTTTGCGATACAATATTTACTTTCTTGATTCAAATATTACGGGTTTCATCGAAAACTTCGCTATTTGTTTAAAAATTAATCGACTTTATTGAAAATTATAAGGAAAGAATATAAACGCCTCTGCACTTTTTTGATTTTCGTGCTTTATCCACCATATACGTTGTAATTGTAAAATTTCGAAAGGACCTCAATTTTCGAAAGATCATCAGGGAACAGCGTTAGAAGGCGAATTTCTTCTGATTTTGTTGTACAATTTCTCAAACCAAATCCAAGGTTTTTTATCAATTGATCGGACAACTCGTCTCTTGGAAGTTGAGTGTCATAAGCTTTTGAAATTTTACTTGCTTCTGCTTCAAAAAACTCATCTAAAAGTCGTTTCCGCTTTTTATTAGCGTACAACTGTATTTCACTTTCTGGTACATCTAATTCCGTACAATACGGTGAGGCGTTTAGATGCGTTTGACTTTAGAATTTATTCTTTGAAATTTATCCAGAGATAGAGATAAATTTTGGGGTTATATTGGACAAATAATAATGATTTTCTCCTTTCAAAAATGCACTCCTTCACTTAGCGCGATCAGAGTCAAAGCTTCCAAGGGTCGAAGTTTTAATTAAGATCAACATGGTTAAAAAGTAACATAATTGTTGAGTGCTAGCTAATTGGATGCCCAATCAGCAAGAAAAAGTTAATAAAATTTTGTTATAGAGCAGAGAATACGAGATCAAGGATGGTTTATTGGGAAGACCCACAATAACTAACGACGCTACAAGAAGATTCCAGACATGTAATTAGCGAAATTCATGGATAACTTTTTGCTTACATGATGTTTAATTATTCCGTTATTTAGATTTTGTCGACAATTCAATCAAGGTCCCGATCCGACTTAATATCCCTCTATTTCCAAACTTTAATTTCTTTGTCGACAATTTTCAACTACCTCCACTGGGCATAGGCACGATTACACCTTTGACGAAATTTTCCGTTTCCCATTGTACAGTCTCCTGAGACCGACTCCTCGTCAAGGCTTTGTACAAAACTTTTATTTTCGTGCGGTCGGATGTCTGACGCAAAAGTGACTCTCTTCCGACTCGTCGCATCCTTGAGATTGCGGCAAAGCTATCGCGCATGACCAAAAGGGGGGTCCTAAGACCCTGTAACCGGTACTCGAGCCACGGATCGGTCAGAGACCTAACGTATCAAAAAATGCAGACCTTTCAAATTTATCAAGGACCTCAAAATGAGTAGTCTCATCTTGACGTCTACAGGTTACGTTTTGGTAATTTTTTGTATCGATAGATTATCCCAAGTGGACGCATAGACGTAAATTTATAAAAAAAGAATTAAAAAGTGTAATTTAAAATTATTTTTCCATTCTGCTCCAAAATATGTTCTATATAACATTAGGCTGGTCAAAAAAATGCTTTTTACTGGGAAATTCAATATCCCATTTGATCAAAATGGGAAAACTACATTTTTACGTATTATTACTAATTTTTAGCATTTATGTCGTCTTTTTCATGCAAATAATTAATAATCGATAATTTGGATATTGCTTTGCAAAGGACAATCCTTTGAAAATGTTTCAACATTTGTAGGCCCAAAGAAACCTTAATTCAATTATTTTCGTTTCCAATGATCTCTTAAAATATTTATAAAAGTAATACTTTTTGTTTAAAACTTATATTTCCGTGATCAAATTGAACTGTTTAAAAATTTATGTTTTGTAGTTGAAAATTCAGTTTTTTGGTTGAGACTTCTCGAATTTCATTGAAAGTTGGGTTTTCCTTGGTAGAAAATTAAACGCATTGTTTAAAAATTCATCTTCTTTGTTGAAAATTCATCTTTTTGGTAGAAAATTCAACTTTTTGGTTTAGAATTTTCGAATTTTGTTAAAAATTCTTTTCTTTTGGGAGTAAATTATTCTTTTTATTAAAAAATTAATTTTTTAATTAATTTTTATTAAGAAAATTAATCTTTTTATTTTAAAAGATGAGTTTTTAAACAAAAAGAATAATTCCCCACCGAACAACTTTTAGGATTAAGAATTCTTAAATTTTGTAAAAATAATGTTTGTTTTTTCGGTTAAATACTTTTTTTAAGAATACAACTTTTTGGTATAGAGTTTTCTTAAATTTTATTAAAATTCCCCCTTTTTGGTATTAAATTAATCTTGTTGTTTGAAAATTCTTTTTTTTTAGTTGAAAATTCAACTATTTGGTAGGGAATTCAACTAGTTTGTTCAAATTCATCAATTTTGGTTTAAAATTCGTGTTTTTAGATGGAAAGTTTAATTCTTTCAGTAAGACATTTTTTACTTAAAAATTATTTTTTCGATTCCTAAAAATTTTTTTTTTTTTAGTAAAATGTAATTTTTCTGAATAAAATGCCATTTTTTGGTTACAAATTATTCTTGTTTGTTTTAGTATTCAAATATTTTGTTTGAAAGATTTGGTTGAATCTCTTTGTTAAGAAATCATTTTTGTTCTTGAATATTTACATATTTAGTTAAAAATTAATTTCTTTGGTCAAGAGTTTAACTATTTTGTTAAAAATAATCTGTTTTAATTGATAATACAACTAATTTTATAAAAGTTAAACTATATTCTTCAAAATTTATTTTCATGTTTTAAAGATTTTTTCTTTGATTGCAAATTTAATTATTCAATTCAGATGAACTTTTATTCCTTTCTCGAGGCAAAAATCCTTATTTGTTCGAAATTCGTTTAAGAAAAAAAAACTTTTTTTACCTTTTGTTAATTAAAATATGAACTATGCCACTTATTTCTTTGAAAATTGATCATTTCTGGAAACTAAAAATTATGTGAAATTAAAAAGGAGGGGGTGTAGAAATATTTTGTTACGGTTTTAAGTATAGATCTTAACCTTTGGGCGGTACTATTCAGAAAGTCGAATCCGAACGTTTGGCGAGTAGTGAAAAGCGCAGTAGTGGGGGTAGAGTCCAAGCTCGGATTTGGATTAACGGAACTATTGAGAGTGGCACGATTGAGAGCGGCACCATTGAGAAGGTGAACTGCATCGAAAAATGTTTGTAAGCCTAAACCAAATTTCCCTAATAATTTTTTCGTAATTGAGCTGTACTGGTATCCTTTTTTATTTACTGTAATAGCGGAAATGATCCATAAAATAATATTTTTTTACAGTTGAAATGGATACGAAACCGTGCCTGGGAAATTTTCCAAAATTATTTGCGGTATCATGGTATGATTCAAGCTCTGAATCCAGGTATAGATGAGTTGACAATTTCATCTCCCTCCGCATTGCTAGAAAATCGTGTGGCGTATAATCCGGAAATTGGTCGCCATGGGGGTTTTTATACGCCTCGGGAGGGAACTAGGGATTATTCTGCTCCAGTTCCTGCAATGCGTAGGCCTTCAAGGCGTCCTCATGAGGCTTCGAGTAGCGCTATGAACGTGACTTATCAGGACCATCCTCTTGGGTATTCTCAAGACGATCAAAATCTGTCTTTTCAACGTGAACATTATGCATCTCGAATGGGTCGTGGCTCTAGGGCGACCCCTAATCAGATCCCTTCTCTTGGATTTTTACAATCCGATCAAGATCATTCTTCTCAAGATGCAAATTCTGGATCTCAAACGCATCTTAGCACCATGCTGGCGTCTTATCGGAACCCTTCTGTTGAAAATTTTCCAATTGATCAAAATCCGCTTCCTCATGGTACAAATTATGGAACCCAAGCGGGCGCTACACTGATCCAATTCAGAAATACATAGAATTGCTTTAAAAAATTTCCTGTTCCAATTCAAAATTCAGGGTGAAATTAGAAAATTCATACTTTTACATCTGAAAATGATTTATTTGAGGTGGAAATCTTTTGAATTTTAAACTTTTAAAACTGAAGCTTGACAAATTTTTAATTCAGAAATATTTCATTTAGACGCTCAATAATTCATACGTATAAAATAAAAACATTCAACACCTATTAATTTTACAATTTTTGTTATTAAATTATGGTAAAATTCGCAATTACCAATTTGACAATTTTTATGACTTTAACATTTTAGAGATTTCTGGATAAAAAATATAAATGATAATATTATTTTTAAGGTTCAAAATGATAATACTTTAAAAAATTCAGTTCGTAACATTAAAAACTGAACGATTAAACAAATTTTTTAACCAAAATCTTTTTAAGATAAAAGTAAAATCATTTTTATTTTAAGACCTTTCAGATTAATATTTTTGCATTGTTATTTATAGATAAAAATTTGATTTCACCAATTGAAAATGTAAGAAATTAACTTACAATCAAAATAATTGAATTTTCAAGTAAAAAAAGAAAATAACAAATTTGCAACAAAATAGTAACATTTTCAACCAGAAAGATGAATTTTTTAACTGAAATCAATAACCTTCAACTAAAAACTGGACTTTTTACAAATAAGTTTAAATTTTAGCCAAGTAGTTAATATTTTAACTAAAAAATTGTGTATTCTAAAACAAAAAAAATTAATTTAACAAAAAAGACAAATTTTATAGAAAAATTAATAAATTCCCAATAAAAACAAATAGATTTTCAGTCAAATAGTTAAGTTTTAATACATAAAAGATGAAATTTTTCCCAAAGCAGATGAATTTTTAAACCAGAAAGAAAAATTTGCCACAAGACAATTGAATTGTAAGCCCGAAAAAATTATTTGAAAAAAACTTTTATTTTTAAAAAAATACTTACATTTTCAACTTAAAAAAAAATGTTTTGTTAGACAGTTCGATTTTCAAGATTGTCAATTCGTCTATAAAACATTTAGGTTCGGATTTATAAATAAAAATGTAAAAATTAATAATATAAAGCGACTTAAAATAAAATAATTAAATTTATTATTTAAAAAGTTTCCAATTAAAAAATAATTGTAATTAATCCATTCTTATTGATCAATATGATTTAGTCCTTAAAATATTAAAAATGTATTGATTTATTTTTCAATTCAAAGCATTGAAAATAATAGCTTTGGTTTATATTTTTTTACCAGAAGTCTTTGAAATATTCCGTTTAAAAAAACTTAACGCTGTTTTGTAAAAAGATCATCTTTTTGGCTTTGAAATTCAACAATTAAAAAAAAAATTCTTATTGACTGAAGAGTCAACTATTATGTAAAATTGATATATTTTTGGATGAGTTTAACAGTTTTTAAATAAAAATTTTAACTTTTTTGTCAAAGATTCATCATTTTAATTGAGAATGTAACTATTTGTTTCAAAATAAAATTTTTTGTTTGTAATTAATTTTTTTGGGCTTAGAATTCAATAAAAAAATTCTTAACTATTTCATTGGAAATTTGTTTCTCTCTTTTTTTTAGTTGAAAATTCAATTATTTTGATAGTAGGTTAATTTATAAAGTTTTCAATTGTTAAAATCAAATTTTTATCTATAAATAACAATGCAAAAATATTAATCTGGAATAACTTAAAATAAAAATAATTTAAATTTATTTTTAAAAGTTTTTAGTTAAAAAATTGGTTTATTCGTTTTATTTTTGTTTTTAAGAACTGAAATTTTCTTGAAGTATTATCATTTTGAACCTGAAAAATAATGGCGTAATTTATATTTTTTAACCAGAAATCTCTAAAATGTTAAAGTTAGAAGGCCAAAGTGTGGCTTTCTGGAATGTGTCAGATTTGAAAATCAAGAAAAAGTGGTTCTAGGAGGCAATTGGAAAGTGGAACGTGGTAACGCTGAGTGAAACGTGGGTAGATGAAAAGGATTGGAAAGGTTAGAAACGAAAGTTGCCGAAAAGGCATGTATGGACAATGCAGGAATCAAAGAAAGAACATGAGAAGGGAAGGGGGATGGGAGGCATGGTACCGATAATCCAAAAAGGAGAGGGCAAGAAGGCGTAGGAGTATAGGAGAATCACACTTATGTCAGTGGGCTATAAAATATATACGGAGATACTCAGAAAGAGATTAGAAAGGAAAGTGGAAGAGAAAGGGATCATTCCACATAATCAGACGGGTTTCAAAAAAGGGATGGGAACAGTGGGCAACATTTACGTACTGAATTATTTAGTGAATAGAAACTTAGAGAGGGATAAAGGAAAACTAGTGGCCTTATTTGTAGATGTATAAGCGGCGTTTGACTCGGCAAACAGAAAGGTAATATGGCGGTTTACGAAAGAGAGGGGCTGGATGAAGGGATGGTCTAGAAAATAAAGGAGATATTCAAAGAGACTAAGATAAGGGTTAGGATCGAGAAGCAAGAAGAGAAGGTGTTTTGGTGTGAAAGAGGGCCCAGGCAAGGGTGCCCACTGAGCTCACTATTATTCAGTCTCTTGTTGACAGATCCAGAGGAGAAACTGGAGAAGAAAGGAAAAGGGGGAACGGTTCTGGGAAATAGCAAGGTATATTCTTCAGCGTATGCAGACGATGCAGTCTTACTAGCGGATGACGAGAAAGGGATGAATCTCATAATGAGAGTGTTTGATGAGTATGTGACAATTAAAGACTTAACGGTCAATGTAAATAAGACGAAGATGACGTATTTTAAAAAGAGAAGGACAAAAGTAGAATATAAATGAAAGATGTGCGGGGAGAAAGTCAAACAGGTCGAGGAATTAAGTTATCTAGGCCTTTGGTTTGATTTGAAAGGCGGGGTTAAACTATAGGTAATGAGAAGGATAGAATGTGCGACTAAAGTAATAGGACAGGTATAAGGTATAGGGAAGAGAAGGTTGAAGGATGACTGGAAGATAAGTCTGTGGATGTTTGATGCATTAGTGTGGTCAGTCCTAAATTACAGAGTGGAGATCTGGAGATGGAAGGAGCACAAGAGGGTGAAAAGTATGCAGCAGAGATTTTTGAGATGGGTGATGGGAGTAAACTGGAGCTGTTCAGGATATATGTTGAGTGAGTAATTAGGTAGAGATAAAATCGTTATTAGACAAATGAGGAGAGCATGGATCTTTGAGGAGAAGCTAAAAAGCGAAGGGAAGCCGGATAGTACAAGATTGTCTAAGGGACGTAGTAAACAAAGAGAATAGGGGTAATACAGAATATTAAAGGTGGGAAGATGAGAGACAACCGAAGAGGAGAGAATGCGATATAAGAGCAGATGTCAGAGTATGGCAAGAGTTAGAGAATGAAATTATAGCTAAATAGGGGGATAAAAGATGGGACAAAATTGTAGAATCTAAGTATAACAGGTGGCATGCGATAGTGATGGCTGGAGCAGGGCCACAATTTTTAAGAAAGGTAGACATATTTTTAAATATTAAATATTTTTTTTTTTAAATTTTGCACTGCTTTTTATATACTTGATAACATTTAGAATCAGATACACCTTTCTTTAAGATTAAGATTCGATATTCAAGATAAGTTTTATTATAGAGATTCCAAGTGAGATACAAAAGGAATTCTAATTTTAAAAATTACTCTGAGATGGGTATCAAACTAAAAAGCTAGTATGCGCAATAGGGATGTTACACGAAATGAGATACAAAGATATTTTTATTCTTTAGTAACTCATTATTTCATTAGAAGAAGGAAGAATCTTTTATTAAATAAAAAATGTTATTTTATTACTCCCGCGCGCGGCATTTTCCGCCAAACGCATTTATTGGCTGTATCTTTATGACGTCATCCTCTGCGGGAAAATTCAAACTACCTAAATTATGAAAAATAAAAAAAAGTAAAAATCGTTTCTAAACATGAATTTCCAAGTATAAATTTCTCTAAATCGCTTTCATGTGTTTGTAAGTTTTTTGGTAAAGTAATACAGATTTTATTCGAATCTTTATTCTCCCTGGAATCACATACAGCTTCAAACCACGTCTTAGCTACTAATCCACATTATTTAGGGAATTAGTCAGAATTTTGAAGAGTAACATGACAGCTACAGTGGTCTCATTATTGCTCAGTTGTACAACTTATTGACGTTACCTCTATTTGAATGTGATCAAATAGCCGTAAACTAATTTTTTTTTTTAGTATTAAAAACCTCAATTTTTTTCTTTTCTCCATAACGTTATTCACTACTTCAAGTATCTAAAAATATGTTTATCTCATTTCGTACAAGATCCCCATTCCAGTTTATTTTAAATAAAACTAAACTCTTACTCAGTAATAATACAAGATCTAACTCTCGGAGCTTGCACAATGTAGTGAAATATGTCATTCAGTTGGTATATATTTCGTACAATTGAAAAGCGCTCAATTCTTGACCCTTCTAGATATTTTCTAATTAGGCGTGTTTTAAATTCGCTATAGACAGGACAGCGGAGTAGAAAACAAGAAAGATCCTCAAACCCCATTAAGTTACATAGACTGAAAATTTAATTTGAATCAATGACAAACGCCGAGCCCTTAAAATACAGTCTGATCTTGGTGAAATCTGAAAGTCTTAATTTACTAACCAACCTCTTTTTTCCTATACTGCAATTAAGGTTAAGATAAGGTTCAGTAAGGTTCCATTAACTTAGGATCCAAAATTGACTGTTATAGTTTGATTTCGTCACACGATGAATAGTTTCGCTAAACATATCGATAAATTTAAGCAGGGACTAAAATTGCAAAACCCAATTAAACTTCATATTTGCGGCTTTGGTCTGGTCCAACTTGTAGAGGCTACTCAGACAAATCTTAGGTAATCTGTCAACGTTCATATTAGTTAGACAAAATTACCAATAAAGTGGCCTCGATAATTGATCTAAAAAGCACGACAATCGCCTCCCATGAATTGTCTTTAGAATTATTAAGGATACTGCATATTCCATAAAATGTTATCGTCCCTTTTATAACAAAATGGTCTTTGGAAACTTTAAAGTTTTGCGTTGACGATAACGTGATTGATGTTTTTTGAACTCACTGGCTTCACGAAAAGCGATGATCTTTGTTTTTATTTTGGGTTTAGCTTAAGAACTTTCTGATCGCAATACTCCTTCAGAACTTTTAATTTGTCACGAGGGTCGTGCCAAGAAGTAGCAAAGATCAGTATAATAGTATATATTTACCAAGGTCATTTAGTTTAGCCCAAAACTTAGTATGACTAGTTAAGTCAATTTTCCTCTCAAAATTGACAAAGATGGCGCATAAATATCCTTTTATGTTAGTGGCAGAGTGTATGCTTATTATCAAATAGAATGTAAATAAGTAGTCTCTGCAACTCCTCCCCGCTCAAAAATCCGCCTGCTCCTCTGACAATCGTTTATGTGCTTTCGCCCAAGTTTCCAATCTTGAAGTGAGCAGCGTCGCGAAAATTTTAGTGACTGAACTCATAAGAGCTATCCCTCGATATAGTTTAATGGGTCATGTTTAACGCCTGACTTTCCTAGCATGAACATATCCACAACAGACCATTGATCAGGAACTTTTTTTGAGTTAAGAATGTTATTAAAAAGATTGAACAAATAATGATCCCATTATATTTTTACAACCCGAGAAACTTTTTGTATTTCAATTAAGGTGATCTGAGCATCAAGAACTGGATCCGGCTCTGCTATGAAATTACCATCTGATGATAGTCTGGGGGCAAAAACGTCCCAGTAAAATTTAAACCAGTAACTCCTTCTTAATAAGTTTGTGTCATCAGACTTGGTATTGGAAAATTTTGTCGTCTGCTGAAACTTCATACTATTTTTAAAATTTGCTAATCTCATCAAGGTCAAGCAAAAATCAAAGCGGCTACGAGAATACTGATTGTAAATACGTGCAGGAATCCCTTTAAGATGAGCGCATTGCGAGTTAAACCAGACATTTTTTCGGTTTATAAAGGTCAAAGGTACCTATACAAAAAATTTATGTTATTATTATTGTATATAAACAATGAATTTGACAAGGCAGTAGAAATGTATCCCTTCCCTCGTCATTCCATTTTACAGATGTCGAACAAAATTTGCGCAGTTGATAGTTAACCAACATAAATCAATATTATTGCAGCTTCTTTTCATTACGTAGGTGAATTGACCCAGTTTATCAGAAAATGTGCGACCATTGTAGAGCCCTAGATCTTACGATTAAAGGGACTCCACCAATTTTTGTCCTCTTTTATTAACTTTAACATCTAAGGCCGATGTACTTGGATATAGACTATAATTGTCAAAAATTTCGTCAGAAAAGCTATTTAGAGTTGTTACACGAGCGCTAAATTCACCAATAAAAAAAATGTGTATTTACATTGACTAAAGGGAATAAAACATTTTGTAGTACATCAATGCAGAAGTCCGAGTTTGCTGATGAGGAAAAAATACTGCTCCTACTTTTTTCTTTGACAGTCGCGGAGTAATAAGGATATCACCTTTAAAAAATTTCAGCAGTTTCACAGATGTGTTTCGAAGCAACGACTCAGCTTTGCAAATTACACAATAACTACCCAGATAATAAACGTGCGCGAGCAAACGCTCTTGAAGACCCTTACGCGCATGACGGCCAAGAAACGATGTGCCTGCCATAGACAGAATTAGTCTCCTAGAAAATGAAAGCCCTTTACTGAAGGCAGATTGAACTATAGTTTCCCAAAATTCCCTGCACATCCTTCTTAATCCAAAGATGACCGTTTCGACGTAATCAACACTATCGACTGCCAGTCAAAAATAGATTTGTTGCTAAAAAATTGGTTCCTTCTTGTTAAAAACTATCGAAAAAGATGTTCGAAACACTCTTCCAGAAGATCTGATAAAAAATGCAACTCCTTTGCTCATCAGCAACGTCTGAAAGGCTTGATAGCGTGTCTCGATTTTTCGATTAAAGAATTTGCGTTTGCGAGTTTAACTTTTCCGAGACTCGAAGAAACAAAAAAATTTTCTGAGCTTCCAGAATCCAAATCGAAATATTTCTTTCAAAAAAGAAATAAATAAATATACATTTTTGTTTATCTATGCACCTCAATCTAATATTTTTAAACATAATTACAAATGTAATTTAAGGTGGCTTGGGCGTTTGGTGCCGTACAATGTGGGGGCACTGTGGGGGCTATCTATCATGCGATCAGTCTTTATTTGAATTTTATTGATATACGCATA
>NC_046661.1:140228149-140235567 GCF_010883055.1 Belonocnema kinseyi | reverse complement strand
TTCTTTTTTGCAAAGTGATCTAGTATATTTTCTTTCGATAATATCAAATTTTCAGAACTGCCTGTGATTTTTTTAAAAAGCGCCCAAGCCACCTTAAGGAATCCATTCACTGACATTTCGAACTTTCATACAGCCGGCCTATAGTCGGCACGTTGGTCGCCAGACGGTCAATATTGCTAGCAATGGCGCTAACACCGAGCTATTCATGTGCTTGAACAGTGCTCCTGCCAATCGGACTGAAAGCCGGCGCATGGGGTGGTATCGTGCCGACTTTTTGTTATCTGGGTAGTAAAGTAGACTTTCTGCTTTGCTTCCAAATTACCTAAATTGTTACAAACACTGATATTCCAATAACAAACACTACAACTCGACCTGTGATCATACATCCCTGTATTTTTTAAGACACCAGCAGAATCAAAGCTTGGAGGTGGCGTCCCATGATTGCAGGATTCCCAGTAGACACAAAATTTAGCGACGTATTTACGACATCTTTACGACATCCTATGTCTATGTCGTTTCGGTGTCTTTGCGATATTGTAAAGACATCGTCAGATCATACGACTTATTTACGATATCATCAAGACACCTTAACGACATGGACGTAGGATGTCGTAAAGTTGTCGTAAAGATTTTGTAACGATGTCGTAAAGACGTCGCGAAATTTTGTGCCCACTGGGTTGCCTAGCTTAATGCGTCAATTTACTAGACATTTTAGCCAATAATATTCTCCTAGTTATATAGAGAAACATTGTGATTGGCTAAAATGTCTAGTAATTTGACGCATTACGCAATAACCAACGCAATTCTGCACTCAATGTGGCGCTTCGGGAAGGTAAGAATCTGGTCACGTGACACAATCGTCACATGGTCTTAAATTTTAAAACTGTTTACAAAAAATCGTATTAACGGAGGTAATCTTATAATTTAGTTAAAAGTTTCTATTCTTATTAAAAATTCAATGATTTTGTTGAAATTCCAAATAATGTTCGGTTCTAAATTAACTTTTAAAATAAAAAATGCACCTATTCTATTTTTATTTAAAAACTGGTCTTTTTTGGTTAAAAATTCCACTATTCGTTAAATATCGACAGGACATTTTTTTAGGTTAGTTCGAATTTGCAGCCCTTCCGAATGAGATACTTTTTTTGCGAAAAATTCACTGAGAATAATTCCGAAGAGTTTTCAAAAAGTTCAGTTTACTCAAAATATGTTTTTCATTTAGGATTAATTGAAACTTTTACTGCGTTGATGGCCTTAGCAAAGTTGACTTGACCGTGACAACTTATCATGAAAAATTTGATCAAATTTTGAATAAATTGACTTTTGACAACGAGTTTGATTAGGTGTGCATTTTTTTAAATTGACTCAAAATAATCCTGAAACGTTGGAAAAAAGTTTTTTTTAACTTGAAATCTGTTTTTAGTCAAAAATAATAATTCAATATTTCTTATTTTAATGCTTTTCTTTACTATTTTCAGAAAAATATAACTAAAAGAAAGGGATTGAATAGTTTGTGTGAAGGCTGGATATTTTTTCTTTATTATCAATGGATTCGTCTTTTGCTGGTAAAAAATTGATCTGTTTGGCTCAAAATTCATCTTTTTGGTTATAAATTCAACTTTCTAGTTAAAAATTCAATATTTTTGTTAAAAATTAATGTATTTTGTAGAAAAATAATGTTCGCGACTGAAAATTCATCCTTTTGGTTGAAAATTCATATGTTTTGGTATAATATTAATATCCTTAGTCTATTCGCTTTTTGGTTTAAAAATTATCTTTTTCAGTTATACATTTAATCGATAAAAAAGATTGGATTTAAAATTAACTTTTTTTGGTCAAAAGTTAATTTTTTCTAGAAAATCAATCCCTGTGGTTCAAACACCTTCTTTTTGGTTGAAAACTGGTCTTTTTGGTAGAAAATTAATCTTTTGGATTGGAAATTCTTCTTTATTGTTAAAAATGAACCATTTGGTAAAAAATTTATTTTAAGGGAGGGGGTATTCATAATTTTTGTTTAAAATTAATCTTTTTGGTTGAAAATTTTAATATTTTGTTCAAGATTTAAATCTTTTTCAGAAAATCAATCTCTTTGATTATAATTACAGTTTTTTTGTTCGAATTTGAACTATTAAGTTAAAAATTCAGTTTTTGGGGTAAAGATCTATAATTTCCATGGAAAGTGTCTGTTTTTGGGTAGAAAATTTATCTTTCTGGCTGCAAATTCATTCATTTTGTTAAAGATTAGGCTTTTTTGATTAAAAGTTTATCTTTTTGGTTAGAAGCTCAACCAATTTGTTAAAAATGCATTTTTTTCTAACAAAGTTGATCATTTTCGTTCAAATTCATCTTGTTCTTCAAAATTTCATCTTCTTAGTTAATGAATCATCTACTGGGTTAAAAAGTCATCTTTTTCCTTGAAGATTCAGTAGAAATTTTTTGTAATTGATTTTTTTTTTAGTTTAAAATGAACTATTCCATTGAAAATTCGTCATTTACGATTAAAAATTAATTTTTTTACCAAAGATCTTTACTATTTCACCTTTGGTTTAAAACATACAATTTACCTTATTTTTAGTTAAAAATCCGACTTCCTTGGTTGGAAATTAATCTAGTTGGTTGAAGATTCATCACATAAGTATAAAATTAATTTTTTTCGTTAAAAATTTATTTTCTTAAATGTAGACATCTGGCGTGCAGACATCATGTAAGCTGACGTCACAGCATGATTCGACGGTCACGTCGATGGAGAACAATTCAAAAAGTGTTCCTAAGTTTTAAAGTACAATGGATTTAAAAATCCTTTTGCAAATCATTTGTTGCCGTCCTGAACCTAATTTCAGTATTTTATTTAGTAACTTTTGTTGTGAAATGTAAAAGTTATTGCCAGTTACGTCGATGGATATTTAAAAAAAAATACTCAAGGTTTTGTTGGCCTTTTTTATTTACGAAGAAATATTCTAATGCCAACCCTCAAAACTTAGTAGTGAGATACTTTTTCTTCAATCCGACATCCAAGCAGGATCCAAAAAGGTATTCTGAGTTTCCAAACGACAGCTGATATTTTATCGTCGTGAATTTAAAAATATTTTTAATGACACTCATATTTTCATGAATATGTACTGTATATTGCATTAAAATAACAATAATGATTAAAAACATTCTACTTCCTGAGTCAAACTTCAGGATTCATAAACATAAATTTCTAAGTAGTTAATCATTTATTTCCTACGGTCAACGACTATTGCCCACCCTCAGCAAAAATATTTGGAATGAATGGGTTTTCTATTTTTTTTGTTCGCTTCCAGAAAAGCGTGTGTAATTCAAGAAGGAACTCGTAGATTTAAAAAATGCAAATTGAAATGGATGCTTATTTGTATTTTTTTAATGAGCCGAAGGTGATATTTTTTTCATCGAGCCGTTTTAAACTAATGACATATTTTTGGAAAAAAAACATTTTTTTTTGAAAACATGAATTTCACGTGTGATATACTTAATTTGTACAATTCGACCCTGCAAAATATTTTTGTGTTTCAGGGAAGATTTACACGCATCTAAACCTAACTATGAGTCAGTCAGAGCCGAGCGGTCTGTAGGAGTATGTTGTGCTCTTCAGCTTTTGTATATATTTAAGAATAAAGTATAGTTTAAGGCCATGTGACGAGAGGGTCACGTGACCAAACCTGGTCTTCAATTTTTCTTTCCCAACTTACGTCTAAACGAAATGAGGTATCGCTCTGAAAGTTTAGGAAATGAAAGAGGAGGTAATAAAGTTCATGTCTTTGCTTTGTTCCGATGGAAGTTTTGAGAAATTTTTTTTTTTTTTTTTTGAAGAAAATACCAGTGGAATTTTTCTTTTCCAACTTACGTCCACACGGAACGAGATATCGTGTTAAGAATTTGGCACGATAAATAGAAGACATGCAAGAATGTGTCTCTGGTCCTAAATAATTAGAATAGTGAAAAAGGTTTTTCTTCGATTACTATTTTGGAGCGTTATTTAAACTTTTATTTTTCAATATGGGTGAAAAAATATTGATCTTAGGGTTGACTTGATCAGCTGTTATACTCATCACATGGCCTTAAGGAAAATTCATGTTTTCCTCTCTTTAGCCACGTACACAACAGTTTGGCTAAAAAGACTTGAAAATGCTTTCGTTGTGTTTAGTGTTCCCGCAGACAAGAGAATCAGAATTCTGCAGGCAGCGTCGATCCTGTTCATGAAGGCCCTCATGAAGCAAATTAAATTGACGATATTTTGGCTTTAAACTGCAAGCTAAAGCCACCCAGAGAAAAATTCTCCGTTAATCTGAAGTTAAATACAATCAATTTTCTTTGGGAAACAGATAGCGGGGCAGCAGCGACAATTGTAAGCAGCAATTTTTTTGAAGTGTATTTGGAAATTTAAGATTGGGAAATACAAATTTAAATTTATCCTCATACATTAATGATGATGTAAATATTTTCGGGTACGTCAATGTTGCAGTTTGTTTTAGAGGGCTCCAGAAAATTCTCGATTTATATATTGCAGGTGGAAATAGAGGACCATTGATGGGGAGAGAATGGATTCGAGCAGTGGGTTTACAATAAGATGATTTAGATAGTAAATCTATTTAACAACTTTCCAGAAACTCTACTGAAGTTGAAATCCAGAATTGTCAATAATCCAAAAAAAATATGAACATATTTTTGGAGAAATTATCGGGAAAATACGCGGTATTCAGGAAAAATTACAATTAAACGAGGGCTTTAGGCCAAGTTTCTTTAAAGCTCGAAAAATAGCTTACGCTTTGATCCCTAAGATTGATCAAGAATTGGAATTGTTGGTTTAACAGGGTGCTATCAGAAAAGTTTATAATTCAAATTGGGCTACACTCATTGTGCCTATTGTGCAACCGAACGGTAGAATAAGAATTTTCGGCGTGTAATCGAAAATATATTAAAAGGTATACCGGGTGTCACAGTTTTGATAGATTACGTTAAAATTTCTGCACCAAATGATAAAGATCATTTGGACATTTTAGATCGCGTGTTATCGCGATTATCGGATTACAACATTCATGTGAATTTAGGGAAGTGTCAG
Organism: Belonocnema kinseyi; assembly: GCF_010883055.1. Classification (NCBI taxonomy): domain Eukaryota; kingdom Metazoa; phylum Arthropoda; class Insecta; order Hymenoptera; family Cynipidae; genus Belonocnema; species Belonocnema kinseyi. The sequence goes on along the minus strand of NC_046661.1, from coordinate 140,230,487 downwards.
TTTTTACAAGATCAGATTGAATATTCTGGGTACACTATTGATAAGAATCGTTTTCATAAGTGTGAATCTAAAATCGACGCAATACAAAATGCACTGCGTCCTACGAAACTAACTGAAACTAGAGCTTTTATAGGATTAGTGAACTACAATGATAATTTTGCAAAAATTTGAGCGACATCATGCAACCATTGCACGAGCTTATTAAAGGAAACGAAACGTTTCAATCCACAACAAAATGTGAATAGGCATTCAATCACGTTAAGCAACAAATTCAATCTGATCAGGTAGTAGCTTGTTTCGATTCGCGTTTGCCTTTAGTCCTTGCAACGGATGTTAGTCCTCGTGCCGTCGGGGAAGTACTTTCACACGTTTATCCAGATGGGATAGAACTTTAAATTCAATTTGCGTCACAAACATTAAATGCTACTCAACAAAATACTCCCAAATTGATAAAGAGGCTTGGTATAATTTTTGGAATAAAAAAATTTTATTACCATCTGCACAGGCGAAAATTTACATTATACACTGATCATGAGACTTTATTGGAAATTTTCTCGAGCAAGCAAAATCTACCCGTATTCTCAGCCTCTAGGAAGCAACATTATGCTATATTTTTACAAGCGTTCGACATTGGTATTAAGTATAAACGTACTATCGAGCATGCCACACGGATGCAATGTCACGCTTGCCATTAACGATTATAAGTCGTTTTGACTATGATGCAGCAGATTTTTTTGAAATTAATTTAATCAATTAATTACCATTAAACTTGAAAGAATTATCAAAGGAAATTAAACGGGACGAAATGTTAAAGAAACTGCTAGAAAGATTGAAATTAAGTCGAGAAATTCATCAAAAAGATAGATTTCATGTTTACCAGGCAGAATTCTATTTACAGAATGGGTGTATCTTTCGAGGTCAAAGGGTTTTTATTCCTGGTTGCCTAAGACGCCGGATTTTGAATGAGTTTCACTTAGCACATTTAGGCATAGTAGACATGAAAGCGTTAGCCCAAAGTTACTGCTGATGGCCAGGAATAACAAATGATATCGTATTTATTGTAAAAAAGTGTTCAGAGTGTAAAAAAATAAAGAATAATCCAAATAAAGTTGAAATACATCCTTGGGAATAACCTAATGCGCCTTTCGGGCGCATCCACGTTGACTATGCGGGCCCATTTTTGGGTAATTGCTATTCCATTGTAGTTGATGATTTGGCAGACAACTGTTTGCGAGATACGGCATCTTCTCTGTGTTTGTATCCGACAATGGTACACAATTTATTCCTTTGAATTTATAAATTTTTTTCGTGAAAATGGCGTCTAACATAAATACAGTCCACCTTTCCATCCTGCTACAAATAAAATGACAGAACGTTACGTACAAACTTTTAAGCAAGCATTTCGCGCCTTACAGGGAACTCAAAACGATAGAGAAAACAACTATGTAAAATCTTGTTACAATATAGACGAACACCTCGTAGTGTGACAGAGGTTAGTCCAAGACTCGTTAATCCAAGTTAATTCAAATTAACTTGGTTAATCCAAGTTTCGACTTATTGAAACCTAATATAGGGAAAAGAGAAACACATGATTTGCAATTGAATAATCAGAAATAAATTAGGCAATTTAAAATGGGTGAAAGGGTGGCTGCGCGAAACTACGGAAATTCAGGTACATGGGAATATGGTCGGATATTAAATCGAATCAGTAAATTAAATTATCTAGTCAAATTGAATGATGAACGCGTTTGGAGACGCCATGTGGATCAATTGCGATTGGCGAATTTACACCTAAAGGTCCATCATATCCCCATGAAATCCTTCAGCCTCCCCCCTATCATGATAAGAAGGGTAATACAAACGTCGAAATCAAATCTCCTGTGAATAAAACGGACCTCACGAAAATTAGATTTAGAAAATTAGAAAACTAGATTAGCTTGATAATGATGGAGCAAGCGATAAAAGTTCTACACCTGTTTATAATAATCAATCCCGAGATAAAAATATGCAAGCTTTGCATGGATCACAGCGAGTTTCTCGACCACCTGATAGGTTACTTATAAATTTCAAGAAGCAATTTTTTTGGGCAAAGGAGGATTTTGATATACGTAATTTGTACAATTCAACCCTGCAAAATATTATTGTGTTTCAGGGAGGATTTGCACGTGTCTAAACTTAAATATAAGTCAGTCAGAACCGAGCGGTCTGCCGGTGTATGTAGTGCTTTTCAGCCTTTGTATATACGAGGGTGAATCAAATATTAACCGGAATTCTTTTTTAATATTTATTTATTTATAAAACAATACAAAAATACTATTGATTATTTTTCTACATAGTC
>NC_046661.1:140199373-140228049 GCF_010883055.1 Belonocnema kinseyi | reverse complement strand
AACCGCCTGTCACTTTCAATAAGGTCACGAACTGCACCAATGTTATCGCCAGAGACACTTGATCTTGGACGTCGATTATGACTCACATTTTCCACACTTTCTAGTCCACTCTTAAACTTTTTAGCCCAATCAAACACTTGAGTTTTAGACAGAGTATCATCCCCATACTGATCCTTCAATCCAGTCAAAATTTCGCACGGTTTAACGCCTTCTTTAGTTAAAAACTTTATTATAACCCGTTGTGCAACGGACGCTGAAACCTGTTGCTCACTCATAGCTGTACTGACGAATTGACTGAGTCAAACAGCTCACCAAGCGTTTTACCCACTCCTAATACACTACATTACAAGAACCTACACTGTGAGAGTGCTGCAATTGGCTAAGAAAAGTATTTGTAAAATTCCGGTTTATATTTGATCCACCCTCGTATTTAAGAATAAAGTATAGTTTAAGGCGAATTCATGTTTTCCTCTCTTTACCCACGTACATAACATCACGAGCTATGCCGTTGAATTTATTAACCTAAAACTCCCTTTGTGTTCTCCTAGTGCTCTGTCAAATCAAATTCGTGCCGATGATTTTATATTACTGAGCGAGCACCTAGCGAGGTTTCGAACTAATATTTAATGTACACGCTCGGTAAACGAGTATTGTCCACCCTGACCAAAATTGGTCGAAATAAAAAGTTTTAATATCCGGGTCAAAAATTAATGTATTTAAAAAAAAATCAGAAATTTTGTTGGAGTTTGAATCATTGCCTTTCAAATACAATTGGTCTTGTAACCAAAAAAATTGAGTTTTTTATTGTAAAAAAAACCATAATTATTTTTTCCATTTTTTTGCTTTAAAAAAAAACGTGTGTAATTCTTGAAAAAACTTGTAGAATTGAAAAAATAAAAGTGAAATAGATGCGTATTTGTATTTTCTTTAAAATTAGCCGAAGATGATATTTCTTATAGAACCGTTTTAAAGTTATGAAATGTAAGAAGACGAAAGAAAACTTTTTTTAATGCATGAATTTCACGAGTTATATCGTTGAATTAAAATTTTTTTACTTAAACTGTTTAAAAATTTGTGTACTCTTTGGAAAATTCGTCTTTTTCGTAGAAAATTAATTTTTATATTTGAAAATTCATCTAATTCGTTAAACGTTCACGTAGTTTGTTAAAAAATCGATTTTTTCGCAGAAAACTATCTTATTCTTTGAACGTTAATCTTCTTATTGAAAAATTATTTTTTTTCCGTCAAACATTTCAAGTATGCTAGATAAACTTTTATCATTTTAGTTGAAAGTTCATCTTTTTAGTTTAAATGGGTCATTTTAGTTAAAAAATCATCCTTCTGGTCTAAAGTTCTACTATTTCTGTTAAATATTTACAATTTTATTTGAAAATTTACTACGATGTTGCGAATTTCCTTTTTTTAATTCAACTTTTCGGTTTAAAATTTGTCTACTTCAATTAAAAACATCAACTAGTTTGTTACAAAATTGTGTATTTTGCTAAATTTTTATATATCTTTGGTAGAAAATCAATCCGTTTACTTTAAAATAACTCTGAATGTTTGAAAATTTATCTTTTGATTGGAAATTCCAGTGGTCCCGGTAAGTATTTATAATTTTAATTAAAAATTCATCTTTATAATTAAAAATTTAACTATTCCAGTTGAAGATCCATTATTTCATTCATATGCTCTTTTAAGCTGACCAGGAAAAAGCAACTAAAATGATTTGATGGAAAATTAAACCAGTCTCAAGTGGTCAAATTCCTTCTGCAAGGTTATGCATCATGCAGTGTCATTAGCAATAGTAGCATACTGGCTATCTTTTATGGACAATTTACAAATTCGGCAATAATTATTTGCTGAAAAACTCCGGCTACAACATAGAATTATATTGAGGCCAATATTATGTCCTTACATAATGTTCGAGAGAACTGTTGAATTATTCGTTTTTAAAGAAGCTATATACTCTAAAATACAATCAAATACATTACTAGATACTAACAAAGCTTTTAAAATTGTTCGTAGTGGAATAATTTGTACCAATCGATTTTTAGGAATTTCCCCTCTATTCCTGCCCTCAAAATATTCACCGATCTTTCTAGTACTTTAATCATAGATACTCATTTTTATTATTTTCAATAACTGAAGCAAATGCTGAAAATATTAAATCAAATTTTTTATTCTTTAATGGGACTTAATTTCTTAAGAAGACTTCTTTAACTTCGCTCTGCAGCTGTTGGATAGAGTTCAAAATATTTTCCCATTCTATCATAAAAAGTTGAACAAATTTCAAAGGTAAATAAAGCTTACGATACAAACTTGCTATCATTCGGTGCTATTGGACTTGGACAATATTATACAATTTCTCTTTACCTTCAGTACCAGAAGTACTTTGTATAGTCGAATCAAGCAATCCGTGAATATCTTTTAGTATTATAAAAGGAGAAGTATTTATATTTTCTACCTCACTGTTTTTTCATCATCGGCGATAGAATTTTCAACAGGAGAGTGCTTCAGGCCTACTTGATTAATATTCCTATTGCTGAAATTCATATTGTCAAAATAATCATTATGAATTAATTTGAAACGACGCTTAAAAGAATTAAGGTTTGAAAATGCCTATCGCACTCAACCAAAGTGCAAACGTAAATACTGCTATCGGTTAAACTACACTGTTAAAAATGTTTGAAATTCTACAAAACTTCTACCAGACTTCTGCAATACAAGCGTTAGGTGAAATTGCGAAGATGGTATTGAAGTGACGAGATTGCAATACATGTAATGTAAGTGTCGTAAATCGTGAAGTCACCGTCCAGCATTCCAATGCATGTATTAGAGCGTTTGTAAGACAAAAATTGTGCATAAGGATATCACAGAATTAATGGAATTCACGGAATTTACGAAATTTATGGAATTAATTACATTTACAGAAGGCACGCAATCCGCAGAATACATGGAATTCAAGGAAATCCCGAAATTCATTGAATTCACAGAATTTATAGAATTCACGGAATTCAAGGATTTCAAGGAACCCACGAAATTAATAAGATGCACGGAATTTATGGAACTTAAGGAATTCGCAGAATGCATGGAATTATTGGAATTCAAGGAATTAATGGAATTCCAGAAATTCTCAAAATTAATTGAATTTATGGAATTATAGAAATTCGCGGAAATTCCGTAATTCATAGCATCCATGCAATCTATGGAATTGAAGGAATTCACTGAATTCGAGGAATTCACAGAATTCAAAAATTTCACAGAATTTGAGCAATTTTCGATGGCATTCATGAAATTCGCAGAGTTCATGGAATTCAAGGAATTAATGGAATTCATGGAATTCAAGGAGTTCACTGAATTCAATGAATTCACGGAATACAAGGAATTCACTGAATTTACGGAATTCATGAAAATCACGGAAATCGTGGAATTAATGGGATTTGCGATTTCCGTTATTCATGGGATTCATGGAATTAAAGGAATTCAAAGAGTTCACTGAATTCAAGAAATTCACAGAATTCAAGGAATTTACGGAATTCATTAAAATTACGGAATTCATGGAATTAATGGGATTTGCGATGCCATTCATGAATGTCACGGAATTAAAGGAATTCAAGAAAAGAATGGAATTTAAGGAATTACGGGAATTCACGGAATTAATTGAATTCATGAAATTGAAGAAATTCACGGAATTCAAGGAACTTTTGTAATTCATAAAATTCATGGAATTCACTAAATTTAAGAATTTAACATCATTCAAAAAATTCACGGAATCCACGGAATTGATGGAATTCCAAAAATTCGTGAACGTCCTTGAATTCCATACAGTCCGTGAATATCCTGATCAAATTTTAATTAATTTTAAAACTCCGGATTAAAATTCCGTGAATTCCATCAATTGTGAAAATTCCTAGAATTCCCTGAATTTCGTGAATTCCATGAATTCTTTGAATCTTGTGAATTGCTTGTATTTCGGTGTGTACCGTGAATTCCGTGCGTACCGTGAATTCCATCAATTCCTTGAAATCCGTTAATTCCGCTATTTCCATGGAATCCGTGAATTTCGAGCGCTATATGAATTTCTAGAATTCTTTAAATTTTTGTGAATTCCACGAATTCCCTGAAGTTTATGAATTCCTTGAATTTCATGTGTACCCGAGTTTTATACTATATATTAAAAAAAATTGGCTACGTCATAATTTTTTTAGCGAGGAACAAGTGAACTGGAAATATTTTACACTTTTTAAAAAAATTTTCGTCTAGACAGGTGTCAAGATATCCTGCAGCAAGTATGATAGCGAAGGTTTACTGGCTACTGGAATTTTATTATAAAATTCATTACTTGTGAGGTGACATACAAATGCCAGTATTTGGAAACTACAACATTATGTACTGTATGTTTCGAATCGATGGATCGTAAAGGCCAGAAAAATTTTTCTAATTTTTTTACGGATTTTAATAAATTATTTTATAACAGATAATGCCTGTTCAATGCAGCTCTATTTACGGAAAATAAATTTTAAACACCTTTGTGGATAGAAGAATTTTTCGAGTACAACTCAAACATTCGGGTGGTTTAAAATTTTGATTGTTCATATGCAAGCTTTTGTAGCATATAAGTACAGTACAAAACAGTCTTTCGAATATTAATTTTTAAGAACTTGCTGTAATTCTATCTTCGTTTCCAGATTCTTTTCGGTTTTTTATAGCGTATTTCTATAGTAAAAAAGTCCACACATGATATGAATACATTATAATATATACATTATAAAGATTATTTTATTAAATAGCAATATCAAAATTGTTTGAATTTTCTGTATTTCCAATTTCGTTTTCCAGGTTAAATCGATTTTTTTCCTTGTCCATTTTGCCCACTGGAAACTTTTAATGTACCTGAAGAAAAATGTGCTCCCATTTGCAGCAGGTGTTTAGAATTTTACCTAAAAAGAGTGAAATAAATAGGAACTTTCTCTCAGATAATCATTAATTAAATTCTTCAAACAATTGGGAAAACGTTTTTGTCGTCGAGGTATTGAAAAAAATTAAATCTAAAAAAAATTTTTAAACTCTCCAAACAAAAAAATCCTTAAATACTGAGTCAAAATCAATTGTACTTTTTTAAGATCACAATGCGCTACCTTTTTGCGCTGTAGCGATTTAGATTACCCGAATTTATTAATCTCGGCCCATTCTATTATTAAGTTTTCATGTATTATATTTTAATTTAAGTGATAATCATATCATTTTCTTCCTCTAACTCTGAAACATCTTCTAGTACTTCACATCCACACAATTTGACTCCTTGCTTAATATATCCATTGCAAAACTTGCCTTTGTTTAAAGTTTTACGGAGTTCTTTGGCTTTTCCGCAATATAATAAACTCAAACTCGTTCGCAAGAAAAGCAAAAACAATTTCTGTTACAGCACTCATAAAAGAATGCCCTTTTATCCTGAAAATGTGATATTTATTTAAAAATGTATGACCTTAGTAACAAAATTTTGATAATTCAAACACTGATATAGAAATACCTGTTGTTCTTGCCTGCAAAATTTCTGAAAAGAAAATCCACCACAATTTCTGTTAATTCCTTTAATTTATAGAAACTGAGCCCAATACAAAAGCAATTAGGATTATTGGTATCTCTGATATCTATTAATAGTATGTGTTTCTTTCTTCATTCCTTTGCAAATGCTTCAGATGACGAAGCCTCATCTTCTATTTCTTGAACACTTGACACCTTTTGCCGTTGTCTAATAAAATCTTCAGCATCTACTCCACGGTGATGCACTATAATTTGTAATGAATTCGTTCCTGAATATACTAATATTTATAAAAGCGCTATATTTGAGACAATAAAACAAATCTAAAGTTGTTTTCCAACCTGCTTGTCTGAATTTACATGGACAGATTTATCATAATCTGCCTGAAATCTTTCATGGTGAATTTCGGTTCGATTTACTATCTCTTGTAAGACGTTGGTAGGATTTTTCGCGTCCATATAAATATCATATAAGTATTAAAACCAAGATTCTAATTTCTTCATTTTATTTACATAGAGAACACAAAACTTCATAGAAAAATTTTTCCTCAGGACTATTAATTTATTTTTAACAGGCGCCAGACAAACATCACGTTTGCCGCCCTAAAGGAAATTATTTTAACACACAAAAAAATACTGATATTCCTCGAATGAACTTTGTTTTTTCAAACACGTTTTTTTTAAATATTCAAGCTCATCATTTTGACAGAGTGGCGTAGGTACCTGGAAAATCTCACTCAAGAAAGACACCTGAGAGGTCCCTTAAATAAAACAATACACTGACGTTAAGTAATAAATAAAAATCATGGGAATTTAATAATCAACTAACATATTATACAAGAAGGAGTAAAACCGCCCTGCCATCTCTCCATATTGACACTTTTACAAACTCACAAAAAAGATATATAAGCGCGTTCACCAAGATCTAACAAAAAGAGATTACACCCTACTTCCGCCCTGAAGCGTTAAACCAACCAATTTATCGGCGTCTACGGACGCCATTAAGAAAATACAATTCTTTAAAAAGAAAACATTACAAATAAATAAAATAGGAAAGCCGCCCACCTCACAACCAATCCAAATCCAATAAAGCAGGAGTACGTCTCGCTCAAACAAGAATCCAAATCGCAAGACAAAAACACAATTTGTTACCCAATCTAAGGCGTGAACTCTACAGAGTTACATTCGGCACACCAAAATACAATATGCTCACACGAGGCTCGAACGATCAAAGACCATGAGTTCGCTGGTTTCCGCAGCACGCAGGCCGCTCAGTCTCTCCCCTCCTGCGCAGGTGGATGAGATTGTTACGTCCAAACTCTGCAATCGAATTTGTTCCGTAAATTCTCTGCGCTGATTTGTTGAGATTTTGGTCCGTTATCTATCGTTGATTGGTTGAAACTATTATCCGCGAAATACAGGTCAGGTTTTAAGTAAAACGATTCACTTTATACACACATTTTAACTTGTTAAATAAAACTTGAATATTTATTACAATTTTTCTATATTCAATTCTTCATGGATGACATATTCCTGTATGCCGTTCCTGGTATAGACAACTATAATAAAATAATGTAGTTCGTGGTAAACGCGACAGATTTGAAAAGACTGGTATTGTGGATCACAATACTCTTCTATAATATCGAAGAACTCGGAGTCAGGCACAGACATTGTTCATCTTAATTGCTTCTGAACAAATAAGAATTGTTTGAAACTAATAAAATCAATTTATTAGTTTTATCTTAACACGCGCACACAAGTAAGTTTAGCACTTAATTCGAAGCACATCAGAAAATTAGTCGCCTAGTGGACGAACGCGAAATCGATAGGTAGCAATGCCTTTGAATTGATCTAAATTGTTCTAAGTCCGTATAATCAAAATACTAAAAATCCTATGGTGGCAGATTCAAAGTTTTTTAAAGCGCACGCCGAAATGACAAGTATCCGCTAGTTAAAGTCTAATCAGGTTGAAACTTGTAACTATAACTGACTTTTCTGAGCTCTGCATCTATATTTATAATCTCGTTTTGGGCGGGATTAATCCCTACTTTTAGCTTTTAACCGATCAAAATGCTGACGTCACTCACTTTTAGTGTCGAATAACCAATCACAAGTGATATCACTTTGCTCCTTCTACTGATTTTCGGCAATAAAAATCAGTGACAGCTCAAGGTAATGGTTCCAAAGTCCAACTTTTATCACCGGAAAACGTCAATCTCTTTGAGTGACAGTTTCCTGTTTTAAAGTCCAAAGGTCTGTTTTTTATATCGTCTGGCTGGCTCCCTAACCTATTAACGATACTAAAAATAGCTCGATATCTCAGGTTTCTAACCTCAAAATCTACTTTGGACAAAGAACTTTATAATATCAAAAAGAAAGTATATTGTAGCTCAAATAAAATATAATACTTAAATACTGGTCTACTTTAGACGTAATAAAACCATATTAATCGTAGAACTCGTGTACAATAATAATTACTTAACACTTACAGGTTATATACATATATATAATCAGTTTGCATTTAAGAAGCCATTTGAATCTTCCCGCCAAGGAATTTACTAGTTCTGAGAGTGTTTGCTAAAAGGGTCTTAGCGCCCTGGTAGTTTAGTTCTAAAAACGGCGCATGCCGTTACAAGATGTGTCTTCTGCGTTGTGGCAGTGTCATGGCGTATGGAGGGAGATTTCGGGACCTTACTGGCCCAAGCGATGGTGACAGTGGCGCTGCCACGAATCCTCAACGTTGAAATTTGAATCTCCCCAGGTACAGAATTTGAAATGCGGGAATGTTATCGACATTCAACCCCCGGTGAACAACCTACGGTTGCGCCTGCACCTGGGCGACTTCAACCTGCCTTGCTTTCTCGTTGTTTATAGCGCTGGTCCTCGATAAAAAAAAATGATGCTCCAGGAAGGAACAACTCTCTCCTCCATCACCCTCTCGTACTCGAAACTCAGTGAATTTCATAAAAAAATAAAACAAAAACAAACCCAAAATAATTAAAAAGAGTGACTGACTCCTTTTTCCAATGAAAAGCCCATGAGAGTGTGTTTTACAAAAAATATAAATATAAAACATTTCAAAAAGGAATAAAGAAAACCTTAAAAGAAATAAAATAAGTTGGCCCTCGTTCGAGCCTCAATGGTCTGTTTTTCTTTAACGGATATTTACTCCGAGAGAGGAAGAGCTGTTCACAAATAAATAAAAGAGAGAACAGATACAAAGTAATTTGCAGGTGAAACCTGCAACATTACAGGATCATGTAAATACCTGTGACAACTGTCTGCGCAAGTTTCTCATAAATTTTAATCAAAGTCCAATTTCTGGAATTTAATGAATTACTGTTTTATCAGTAAAAAGTAAAAATGCTTCAGCATCCATTTTGTTTTTTGAAATATAGTTTTATAATATAATCAAGGTATTTGGATTTCAATTGTTTGACTGAGAAACAGATTACGCTCACATAACTGAATAATTTGAAATACAAATGATTAAAGAACATTGGCCCTCAATATTCTGTACGTATCTTTCACAATCCTAAAGCTTTAAAAGATCCTTTACAGCTCTACCCATTTCAATATTAAAACTACCCTACCGAAAAGAATCTTTCAGTATATACTAAAAATTCTTTAGGTCAAAGAATCTCAAAGAAATTCTCTGCAGGCACTCAGGTAGATATTTTTAAAGGTCCAGAAAGCTCGTTTAAATGGTCTGAAGGCTTTAAAATATCCTTTCCGAAATTAAAATAAGAATACGCTCATAAATAACGAGCAGAGAGGCTATCTAAATAGAGTAGCCGACACTCAAGTATCCTTTGTTAAGCTTTCGGATTAAAATTTAGAAGTAGATTTTTTTTAATTTCATAGTTAACAGCCTAAAACATAATAATTCGGAATCTATGGGTTTCGATGACTTCAGATATGTAAATTTTTTTTTAATTCTTAAAATTGGAATTAATAGAACGTTTCTCGTAAATGGAATGAGATACCCCAAAAAAGACAAAATTTTTGAATTCAACTGGAAAATTGTATATCAGTATAGAAGTTATAATTATAAATAAGTATAATGAAAAAATTCATTAAATTAAAAAAAAGTGTTAATAATTTGAAGAGAAAATTAAAAGCGGAGAGCGGATTAGCCACGACCAATTACTTGAAATAACTCTGCCCGCCCTGTACGTGACGAATACAAAAGGAACATTATATTACCGTCGTACCACTCTTGAAACGACCACTAAAAGGATCTTGAAAAGGACCCAAATCTCTCAAACTATCTCCGAGACTATTTTGTTTCAAATCGACTTTGTTTATAGACTCAAATGGGCCAAGCTATTTCGCTAAAGAAAACTCAAAGATTTCTTTCGGTAGGGTAAACGTTTAAAATATTTAAAAAAAATAAAAGTGGTCTCAACTTATGCAAATAGTTTACTTACTACTAGAAAATAATATGAAAAATCAGATTATACCCAATAAAAAAAACTCAAAAATAATTACAACTTCTAATGTAAACGCGTATTCACAAATAGAATAAGATACATAGTTGTGATGGATAAAGCTGATTTATCTTAATAAATTAAAATAGGAATAATTAACTCAAACTTTTTAAACAAATACGAAAGTATCGCCTGACACAATTCTTTATTCAGTCTTCTTCTTGATTTTCAAATGCAAGGAAATCTGGTCAAGGATGTTGAGGTTATCTTATTAACCGAAGTGTCCAGGCAAATCGACCGTACCTGCACCTGTGTATACGACCGCAGTCAAGATGAGAAGTGTCCACTAATTGGTGCTGAGAAAGTGAAGAAAGTTATTGCCACAATTAGGCACTATTTAGCGTCAGGGACAGATAAAATCAACAACTTTTGGTGGGGGAAGTTGCCTTTTACCACCCAAAATGTAGATCATATATTTCCTTTTTGCAAAAGGAGAACAAACCGTCCCGTAGTAGTTAGTTGAAGGACGTACGACCCTGACCCTCAGACCGGAGATTTCTCAAGCCTCAATAAATACCAGCCCATAGCTTCTTTAAACAGAAGCCACAGGCTATATACTAACATCCTTTAATAAAGATATTAGCATCTATCGAGCCGGTATGGACTGTCACAATTGAATAACGTCGATGCAAAACAGGGAACACTGTCCATAGCTTAGATTAACTACCGGAAGGCATTCGATAACACGTACCATGTCATTGAACATTGAAAAATATATGCAGATCTTGGAATACCACGAGCGTAAATCCAAAATGTGCTTTCGTTTAAAACGGTACTCAAAAATAAGTATCCCCAAATTCTCAGCAAAATTTGGGCTTCTAAATTATCTGGGAAGAATAATATCCAGGAGAAAATATTCTGGCCATTCCCATACCGCTCTACACGTGTGGTACAGTATAATGGAATGTCCAGGAGTTGAAGCAGCTCGGCCAAAGCACACGTAAGGTGATGAAAATCCATTGAAGTCATCATCCTAGATCTTCTGTATACCTCTCTCGAGATAAAGGGTGTAGAGGTTTATTGAACTTGAAGTGCCTTAATTGGAAAACGATTCTAGTTATATTTTGCATCAACATGTAATCATCAGTGCTGCTAACAAGCCCCTTCATGGTAAATTCTAAGGCATTATACGTAGAAAAAAACTTTCGATGGGTCTATACATCATAACTCTTAAGTATTCTAGATTCACGGAGAAAAATGGATGGTCAAAGTTGTATGGTCAAAATTTAGAGAGCCAGAAATTCTTTCTACATGCTGGAACGGTCCTTCGAATTTTTTTTTTCACATGGTTAAAAAGACTCTTATTTTATCGCCTGTCTGACTTTTATAAGAACATCAGGCTCACCAGCAGGGATAACTAAGGCATCCTTTTCGGCATGGTGAATCCGCACATATTGTTTTCACTCATTTCGACCATCCACGAAGGAGCAGATAGGCCATTGCATATGGTCAATTCCTTGATTTTTGCGCGTCAATCATGCGCGTGAAAAATTAAAGGGTATCGCTAGTTTGCCAGCATATCGAATTCGTAGAACTCTTGGTGCTTTCTGTTAAAAAAATGTTTTTACTCAAGATTTCCGTCTAAAGTGAGTGCATTTATTGAGGATTAATGAAAAATATCTTATTCTGTAAGTACCTGTTTTTAATACGTAATTGTGATGTTAATATTTTCCAGATGTTATGTGAGATTTAAGAAATTTAATTCTAAACTTTTTGAGGTTAATGTTAGTTTGAAGTAGATTATAATTATTTCATTAATCACTGTTAATTCTCGGATTAACCGATTTAGGATGAACTTGAATTGTATTAATTAATTTAAAACTAAATCTTTATTTTTCAGTTCTGACATTCACTCCTGAAATTCATTGAAGGACACATGGCAGGAGCAGGGTCGTACTCGTGCTCCTATATGCAGAGAAGGGAGAGCTGAAATTTCAGTGAAAACACAATATATTTATAGATAATTGGTCATTATTCAATCATTATTTTTTATACCTGTTTTATTACCTGCTCCATTCCTGAACTGCTTAATTCAAAGTTCAAAACTTCCCTTTTTTGGGCTAAAAAAATAATGTAAATATAACTATTTGGACAATTTGATTAGAAAGTCAACTATGTTGTCAAAAATTCAAATTTTTTGTAAAAGCGTCGTTTTTTTATAAAAAATATTATTTTTTAATAGAAAATTATATTTTCCAAATAAAAATGTACCTATTCCATATTTATTTGAAAATTCAAAAATTTGTTTCGCAAAACAACTATATAGTAGAAAATGCAACTTTTTGTAGAAGATACGTCTTTTTATTAAAAATAATGCATTTAAATAAAAAATTAGTATTAAAAAATAAAACTTGAAGAGTTTCATTTTGACTTAAAAATTTATTTTTCAATTTATAAATTAAACTATGTGGGTGAAGGTGTATGTAATTTGTTGGAAAAACTTTTTTTTTGTACAAAATTGATCTTATAAACTTACAAGTTAACTATTTAGTTAAACATTATTGTATTCTGCTTAGGAAATGGTCCTTCTTTGTTGATGGTTCTTTTTGATTGAGAATCTTGTTAAAAATACTTTTTTTTTCTTGAAGCTTCATCTCCTTGGTTGAAAATGTAACTATTTTGATTAAAATTCGTTTCATGTTTGGCTGGAAATTAATCTTTTAAACTGGCAATTATACATTTCCATTGTTTGAAAAAAAATTGATGTTTTTTACTTGAAAGTTCAAATTTTTTATTGAGAATTTATGTGTTTCATTTTTAATTAATCTTTAATGTGAAAATTCTACTGTTTTGTAGCAAATTAATCTTCTTGGCCAGATGATTTTTGTCTGTTTGTTAAATATTTAAAAGCTTTGTTGCAAATCCATTTCTTTTTGTTAAAATTATTCTTTATTTATTCAAAAAAGTTAACAATTCCACGTTTGGTTCTAACTGTATCCTGTGTATTCAAACAGTTACAAATTTTTATTTCTTAATAGAATCTTTGATACTGCATAAGTTAAAAATTGTACTGTTGGGTAGAAGGTTCATGTATTTTGTTAAAAACTACTCTTTTTGGGTAAAAAGGAAACCTAAAAATGAAAGAACAGAAGTACTTTTTGTTGCGGTTTTTTTTCAAGTAGATACAGTTGAATTTTATGGCATTGAAACAAAACAAGATTAAATAGAGTTGTGACATGTAACATTTACACTGAAATCGCTCTAAAGATGATATTTTTTTCTTTCTGTGCATCTCCTTTGTTAAAAGTTGAACTTTTTGGTCCAAAGTTCAACTATCTTGTAGAAAATTTATCTTTTGGGGTAGAAATTTCTTCTTCTTTGTTGATAGTTTCACTTTATGGTAGAAAATCTTGTGTTAAATTGATAATTTGTTTTGAAAATAATCTTTTTTGTTGAAGATTGATATTTTTTTCTGAAAAATCCACTTTTTTCAAAACATTTGACTTTCTACCTTAAAAACTTTTATTTTATTTAAATAAGAAAATGATTTAATGGTTTTTATGCTAATTTATTATTTACATTGTTCTAGGGAATATTTATGGGGCGGCTCAAAAAGAAGGAAAGCAGCTGGCAAGAGACTTTTTTAATTTTAACAATCGCAGTTGCAGTATTGAACTTAATCCTGCATTAATATTAATTTTTAGATTAAAGTTGATTATATCGTACCAGTAATATCATTTAAGTTCTATATAATAAGTTCTATTTAATAAAATAAACTATGCATTTATATCTCAAGTATTTATCGAATTTTAACCCTTACATAATTAATTTATAATTTGTCTTATTACAGTTATATTGTATACTTTATTAATTTATAATTTATGTAAGACTTTTAAATATTATGGTGAATATCTTATACTCTGTATCTGAATTCGTATGAAGTTGTACTAATTGAATAGTGCGATGACTTTTATTAATTTATAAATAGATTTCAATCTATACCAATCATCAGTAAAAAAAATACTAATTCGTAGAAAAAGCCTTAACATTAGATTCATAAATAATTATTTTTTATTAATTACATTTTTAACGATTTTTACACGCATTAGTAACTTTTTGATTAATGATTATTATCGGAATGCCTACTCTAAATCAATTGATAAAGGACTTCCCACTATTTACATAGTAGAACATCATGGCAGTTCAGACATAGAGAATCAAAAGTTTGTTTTAAAATAATTCAAAAATATATATTTGACTATCATCAATAGTCCTTTTCACCATCTCAGATTTTCGAATCGATCCTTTGCGATAACCGAATTTTCCTTGCTTAATATCTATATTGACACTTTGAAATAATCAAGTCGACCTTTAAAAATCATCGAATCGCCCAAACGAAATAACTACGTGAAATATCTAAGATAATCGAATCGACCATTAAATACGACCCAGTCGTATGTCTGATAAAATCAAATCGACCATCCGAGATTTCCAAACCGACGCTTCACAATGATCGGGTGAGCCAGCTTGAGATAATCGAGACGACGATCTGTGGAAATCAAGTCGACTTTCTGAGATTGTCGATTTGGACCTCTTGTTTTTACTTTATAGAGATAGTCACTTTAGCCATATTCAAGAGCTGTCCTATAGTCGACCCTGCAATATGGTCTAATTGCACGTTTATATTGCTAAACAGACCTTCCATTTTTCTCCGTGTTGAGAGCAGAGTCCGAGAGATTTCTTAGTATTGTGGCTATACATTGCACGTACATTACTGAAAACAATATTAGTTAGCTGACCATTCACAGAAGTTTTTTATCGCCCCTGAAAAATTTTGAAAAGGGGTAAAGGTTTGAAGAACATTATTTCTGTGACCAGTAAAAAGGTAATAAGCGTTCCATATAGAAAAAATAATATTGTTATATTTCAGCGTAAAAGTGAAGATTATTCTATTATTTTGAGTGCGCGATTTTTCCATCTGTCTAAAATGTCATTATAAGAATAGAATATCAAAGAAAGCAATTTATTTTTATTGAATGGCGGCTGCCGCATAGGTTCCTATTTTCCAAAAAAGAACGTGTTTTCAATATTTAATTCCTTGCAATTGTACCGGCAAATAACCTTACAGAGATGTCTTCTATTCCCCAAAAGTGTTTAACTTTTTAGATGATTTAATCCCGTATAATAAGTTCACAAAATATGCCTAATAAATTGTTTTAATTCCTTCATGTGAAATATAAGTTTTGAAAATTTAATTTTAATCAATTCAAGTTCGCCTCTCTAGAGTTAAAGTTATTTTACAAAAATTCACACACTTAAGTAGATTTCTTTGATGCATTTTTTAAGTCATTTAAATAAATGAATAAAATATACAGTCGACGCTATTTACCTTGCCGCTTCCCCTAACTCTCGGTCGAGCTCTTCCCCACCACGACCGCGATGGTTCGGCAACCGAGAATCGTTCCGCTCGCTATTTACGTTGCCGTCAAAGTTTTAGGTCTTTTAAGGCAAATTTAAAGTGCAAAATGTTATGATATGCTTTGTTAATAAGGTTTAATAAAGAATTTCGAAATCGTATAATATTTATGTCTCATGATAATTTTCTTGTCACATGAGATAACCTCAAGTATGGCAACTTCAATCAAAGGTTTA
This sequence comes from Belonocnema kinseyi, assembly GCF_010883055.1. Taxonomy (NCBI): domain Eukaryota; kingdom Metazoa; phylum Arthropoda; class Insecta; order Hymenoptera; family Cynipidae; genus Belonocnema; species Belonocnema kinseyi. Next base: position 140,212,423 of record NC_046661.1, on the reverse strand, counting down.
TTAATAATTTTGTAATACTTATTAATTTGTCAGTTTATTCCGCGAGAGAATGATGTGCTCACTATTTTTAGAACCAAATGTGAGATAATTACTTCCACAATATGTATTCTGAAAATCGAAATTTTACCGTTTGTAAACGCTGATCCGCGGGCGGCAACGTACGTAGCGAGCGAAATAATTCGCATCACGCACCACGCATCAAGATCAGACTCGAGAGTGGGGAAACATCGTTTCCACAAAAATTACTATCCTATGGTCCCATATGCGGCAAGGTGAATAGCGTCGACTATAACTGAATGTAAATTTAAATATTTTTCGAATTTATAAGTTATAAAAAGATTTAATAATGAAAAATAGGCTAAATAAAAACTTTCGTTAAATTCTACCAATTCGATTGAGAGGAATAGGATTTGCATTTTCTCTGTTCCCGTTGGGGGATTTTTTGACGGAGAAAAAATCGTTTATTCATAGGAATACAAATTCTTAACTTATAGTTCCTCTTTCTTCGTAGTGTGTTTTTATCTCAAAAGCTCCCCCGGATCACCCTGTAGTGTCGTGTTTCTCAGCCAAATCGCACATTGTTTGTTTATGATTCACCCGCTTACACGAGCCTCGTGGTTTTATCAATATGAGCACCAAAAAAAGATTAAAAAACGAAACAAAGTGATCCGTCTGTACAATCCATTAAATGGAAAACCCAGAGTCTGACGCTTTTTGTGATTTATGGTGACTTCAGAATTTCAGCTCCAAAATAAGATGACAGTTTAATTCTATATTTTTAATTATACATGGATTGTTCAGCTACACAAACATAATCCGTTTCCGCTAAGCAATCCTTACTGTTCGCAGACAGATTCTTAAAATGTGATTCTGTATCTTGTGATTAAAAATTTATTTAACGTTTAGAAAAATTTGATAATTCTGTGCGTGGAATATATACCACGTTACAATGCATATGGGTCGTTCCACGTCAAAAGTGTCAGTACTGCCGATAAAATTAGACGTGACAAAATTGCAAAAAGTCGTATGCATCTTTGGAAAAAGAATATGGTGTCCAGAACTTTAGAAAATTAAAAAAATGAACCAAATTGATACTGCCGCCATTAATTTAATAATAGTTCACCATCTTGATTTTTGTAAAAGTGCATACGGCTTTTCGTAATTTTGTGTTGAAGCTTTAAAATGAGCCTCTAGGCATATTATTTCGTCACGTCAAATTTTGGCGGCAGAAATGATTTGGTTGACGTGGAACGACCCATATATATGCGGTATTATTTCTCAAGAGTACCTACTTAAAAAGTCAAAGTTCTCCGATCTAAGTTAAATTTAGACAAAGCGTTGTGCTACTGGATGGTATTTTTGGGGGAAAAAGTTTGCATTCAGATAAGTATTGACCCAGGGGGAGGGGTGAAAGTTTAAGGATTTTCGTGGACATCGTCTATTTCGGCGATTTTTAACTCTTCTAATAGCTATGACCTTTTTTTTGTCTCGTACAGTTTCGGTAGAGGGTTTCACGCCCTTTCGATTGGTCATGCGCATTTTTTCAACAAATAAAGATTTGACCTTCAAAAATAAAGATTTAAAATAAATTTCACTTTTTTCAAAATAAGCCACGTTTTCTTGGAATTTTTTGGATCTTAAAAGAAAGCTTAGCTTTTTCCTATAAGTTTATGTAGGTTAGAAAGTTGGATTCAAAATTTTAATTTATGAAAATAGAGTAAGGAGGGACAGCGCCAACAAGTTAATAGTCAATGTTTTTTTTAAAGTTAATAAGATGTTGAATTGATCCAGTTGTTTCTCATTTCGAGTTCTACATTATATTATATTATATTTCTATAAGTATTAATCACATTAAAAAAACAATGATTTGGTAATTTAATTATTTCTAACATGCTGTATTTCATCGGCTGTAGCCCACAAGATAATTTGCTGTTCTACATTGCCGATCATTTATCGACGAAACTTGTGACACGTGTTTCACCCAAGCAGTTGTCAATATTATTTTAGTCATGCTTGCCCCCCTGACCAAGCCTCACTTATTTATGAGGTATGTTATATTTTGAACTTGAATTACGTCTAATTAATATAATCAGATTGTGCAATATTATTTTATCTGTCAAAATATCAAATTTTTATACGGCAAGTATTGTCAATAGAGTTGAAAACTTTATATTTCTGTCAGCGAAACCCCCATTCTTTCGTGGTAAAAACTGTTTTCTGTATAATTTTTCTCTTGCAACGTCAATTTTCAAGATTTTAGTAAGTAACAAAATCTCTCTGATGAAATAGATTTATTTGATGCAACGTAGAACTAAAATTGTTAAATAATAGCTATGCTATAAGGAAAATCATCTTTGCCCCACTGGTTGGCGCTGCCCCCCTTTACCCTAATCGTTTAATACTCCGGCACACTCATGACGCTGGCTGAGAGTCCCTCGCCGGTAGTAAAAATTGAAGGGCCCGATAATACAACTCGTCGAGAGCGCGAAATGCTGTCAAAGTATTATCCAACTTGGTCCAAAATGGAAATCGCAAATTTCCGTTAACAAAAAATGTGTCTCGGCGCGGCTTGTCGAGGCATAGATGGTTTACTGTGTCATACAATAATAGAAAGAAGCCTCATCTCGATGATTATCCCACGCATACCAATGATTTTAGTAACTCGTTTTCCGTTTTTACATTCTCATCAGAGAAGGTATCAGATTTGTGTAAAATTTGCCCCCCCCCCCCCCCAGTTTTTGTCAAATGTCCACGTTTTGAGACCCTCTGAAACCGAAAAGCAGGTTTTTACGAATTCTTCTGTTTGTCTGCTGTATGCCTGTATATCTGCCTGTGAACACGATAACTTTCGAAAAAATTAATCTATTAGATTGCCCTTTGGCACACTCGTTTAGTGTCCTAAACTAAAGGTCAAGTTCGTTAGCCAGCCATTTCGGATGAAAATTCAAAAAGTGGGCACATTTTGAATACTTTTAGACCACTTTTTTGAAAATTCCAAAATTCTCTGTATGATTATTTATAGTATTCAAAAAGTTGAACAATTTATCGCAATGACATTTTTTGAAAAATCAAAACTGACCAGAGTTAGAGCATTTTCAAAATAAAAAAAAAAAACAAATTAAAATGAACATTTTAAGCCAAACAACGCACAATACTAAAACAAGTCATGATGAAAAAAACGTTGCTTTTCGAAATCTCTACAAGATCATGATAACATTTTTTTTAATTTGCTCGCAAAGTAGAAAATTCCAAATTAGATCGTACCAAAAATTTGTGAGTAAGGGCATTTTCAAAATAAAAAAAAATAAAACTTAAATGAACATCTTAAGCCAAACAACATATAATATGAAAAAAAGTCAAAAACAGAAAAACTTTGCTTTTTGAAGGCCCTAAAGAGTTATGATAACAACTTTTTTAATTTGGTCGAAAAGTTGAACATTCCAAATTTGATCCTGCCAAAAAAAAAAAAAATCCACAAATTCCATTTTTTGGTTAAACTATGCAAGATACGAAAAAAATAAAAAAGCTTAAATTACACGCACTGAATAAAACTACAAATTCATAATGAATCACTTGTCGACACAAGTAACGAAAAAAATGAGACAAAACTTGTTCATCTAAAAAACAGCTATAATTTTTGACAGGACACGTAGTTTTTACTTTAGTCGTAAAAAATAACATTCAAAATAAAAATGTTAATTTTTTTTTAAAAAACGACACAAGGTATACACTAAAATTAACAGACAAAAGTTGTTCGCCTAAAAAGATCTATCAATTTTTTATCAATTATTTTTCGATAGGACAAGCAGATTTTTTGTGCGTAAATAATAAGATTAAAAATAAAAAAATTAAATTTCTGAAAAAGCACAGGCCAGACGAAAGAGGACATAGGCTCCTATATAGGACCCTATATAGGTTCCTGTATTAGACCCAACGCAGATGAGCAGTAGTTTTTATTTATTCGTAAAAAACAACATTAAAAATAAAAAATTATAAAAACAAGGAAATAAGAATTAGTACGATTCAATTTTTATGCATATTATGAATTGTAATGATATGCATTCATTGAAATGATACATGTTTCAGCGCAGCTTAGAATACAATTTAAAGCAAAATAAAAAACAAATACAAAAATAATCATGATAAATACAATTTGCTTTTTATTTTCCAATTTTTTAATAAGTAGTCCCAGGCAGAGTTACATAAAAAATGTATTATAATTGATATAAAAGTGTTGCGTATAATGTAGAAAAGTTGACATGTTGGACAAAATCGAGTGCGAAGCACGAGATACGTGATGAGAATGTGTTCGTTAAAGCCAAAAGAGCTTTAACAAAAGAGAGTTCAAAATCACAAAATTACAGTTGTGGGTCTGTTCACCTTTGATTTTAAAAGGTCTGTGCCCGAATGCGGAAGAAATGCAAAGACCAAGTGCAGAGTGCGATTGCCATCAGTCGCGTGCTGTAGGTGCGCTCAAACTCTCTTTTAACGAAAGAGAATTTACAATTTCAAAATTACAGTGGTGGATGTTTTGAGTCCTAATTTTCAAATGTTTACGCGAGAATGTGCGAATATATAAAGACCGAGCGCGTAGCGCGAGGTAAATACATAATCGAGCGCGAAGCGCGAGATAAATACAAAATCGAGCGCGAAGCGCGAGAACCAACAGTTGCGTTTCCGACCTACGTGTTAGTGACTTTTCACGTCCGACATCCTTTAAAGTGATTTCACAGAACATAATAATATACTACGCGATATACTGTGAAACAGCAGAAGCGCAGTGAAAAACAGAAGACAAACTGTGGACGCCATTCAATTGTTTATCGGCGCACGCGTACTAGCGCGGTTTTTGAATCTACGATTTGTGAATAGCAGAAATAAATTTTGGAGTATAATCGTGCGCGAAACGCTTGAACATGGGTAAAAATATCGTTTAATCAATTCTGAACAACAATTATGTCCTGTAATCAATGGATCATAGGTCCGCAAAACGTTCACAATTGGCCAGTGTCGAAGGTTCTGCGAGCGCTGAGATTCTCCGGCCGCGCCCGCCGATGCTTTCCTTTAAAACTCCATAACTCCAACAATTTTCATTGAATGTATGTCAAATTTGGCTTAAATCTTAACTAAATATTGATGAACATGAAGATATGTTTCTTTAGACGAGAATTGGTAAAATGAAAAACTTCCTGGCTACGTGAAATGTAGAAAACACGGTTTTTCGGGTCGATCGATACATCGATCGATATTATTAAACCATAGATCGCTGCGTTACTTTGATTCACATCCTTGCCTTCGGTAAGAATGCACGAAATTCCATTTCAAATTTCAAGTGATTTGGTCTATTAGTTTCCGAGAAACGGTAGTTTAAGTTTTATAAAACATTGAATTTATCGATTTTTGCAGGACAAAAAAATTAGTTTTCATTTTTTATTTTGAAAACTATTTTTGTTATGAAAAAATGCCTGACAGAAAAAAAATGCGCCTCGACAAGCCGATTCGAGTCATATTTTTTGGTCATGGAAATTTGCGTTTTCAATTTTTGAACAAGTTGGAGAAAACTTTTACATTTCGCGCGCGGCGAGTTGTATCACTTGTTCTTTATTTGTTTCTCGTTCGGTTGTAATAGGAAACAAAGGAAGACCACGGTCATCAGAGATATGAGTTTCAAATTTCGTCCGCTAGATGGCAGAGCAGTAAACATTTTCGAAAGTGAAAATAATATCTATGGTATAAGACAACCATTAATCATTCTCATATTAAATATAAAATTGTATTTCAAAACAATGTCACTTTGCAGGCTTGTTATATGGTTTTTTTATTTATATTTTCAAAAGTTGAGTAATAGCCATAGTACAAAAATATCGCCATATATTCTACTTTTATTGTAGCTTGGATGCATCAACTAATGAAGTTCAAATATTAAGTTTAAGATAAAATAGCCGTTGAAAAGAAATAGTATTCGAACTTCAGCTTCAAGGAAACCAAAATAATTTTTAGTAGCAAGGAAGATGACAAAGCGACTTCTAAAGATCTGCAAAGAAGATGCGATGCGGAAGTACATTCTTTTACATTTTGTTTCACTGGGTGGAGAATTTTTTTCAACTTTCATGGTATTTCAAAGAAAAGTCTGCTTTATGCATCATGAAAAATAATCTATTTTATGCATTTTTTATTGAAAAATATATTGTGCTATTATATTATCACGGCGTAATAGTTTTATAATTTTCAAGATGAACCAAACATTGTACGTAATATTGACAAATGACTAAATACTTAAATATCACGCAATATTTGTCGCTTATGAAAACGATTCTAGTAAACAATAAAAATTTTAGTTACCCAATACCGCATTCTTTTTATCTATTTAGGAAACTGGAAAAAACTAGATAACGGCTTTATTATATAAGCCAGCAAACGCGTCGACTATTTCTCTTTTCATCTATTCCCATTTACCAGAAATTCTTCAAGAAATTGGCTCCACTATTTTGGAATGCTTAGGAGTGCCATTCCGATTTTGCTGATTACCTCAGTATTTTTCATTATCTCTGTTGGTAAGTAGAATACATAAGATAATTTAATAATTAATTACAAATTTTCAATTGATTTTTAAATATATCCTACGGCAAGAAAGCGTGATAGAAATTTATTTTCCCTCACATGATGTTAGTATAACTTTTTATTGCAATTTTTTACGATACTTTTTAAATTTGAACGTAAAGTGAAATTTCAATGAAGGTACTGTACCTCAATCTTATAATTTGGCAGATTACTTCAGAAATTCTATTTAAAATTGTCTGTTTACTTCGCGGGTAACTTCTTATTGCGTACGTCGTACGTGGCTTATTAGTTTGAGCGTGCCTAAAAACCGAGGTCATGTATCTTAACCGACTTGAAAGTTACTTTTTTTTTTAATTTCCACTTTGAAAAATAGGTTCACTATTTTGTTACTTTAGTTGGAAAATTAAGAAAAAAAAAATCTTTTATATTATTGCTGCTTGTCCAGCTGCTAAAGTACCAAACATTTTCAATAACCGCCTGTTCACTAAAAACTCAAATTTGGAAAAAGGATAATAGAAAGTAGTATTGGATATTACTTGCGCTCTGAAATATTTAAAATTTTGGTTGCGAAAGAACCCCGAAATCTAAAAAGTCGAACACCTATCAATAATTTCAATTTTAAATTTACACGGAGCCCAAAAATCCGAGACTTCATTCACCCCATTAAATTCCCAGTAAAGATCATTTTCCGAAGTTGGCCTTTGACGTTAAGGTTTCTAGAGCCTAAAATCGAAAATGGTATTTTTAAGCAACCCAAAAATTATAGACTCTAATTACACTGCAAATATCTAATGAAAAATATATTTTGAGAAAGTCATATCTGTCTGGTAACAAAGGGTAGTTTTTTAAAGTTAATGGTTGGAGCTAAAAAGTCGGTGCTGGAATTTTTTAGAAAACTGAAAATGAAAGAATCCATTTTAGAAGAAAAATACTTAAAAAGATTTTTTTCACAAAGTCGCATCTGCGTGGTATCAAGGTGTTGTTTTTTTTAAAAGGGTTCGAACCCAGAAATCGGTTTTGGTATTTTTGAAGAGCTCAAAAATAAGGGACGATATTTATACTATAAAATATTACACAAGATTATTTTTTTCCAGTGATACTTGCCTGGTAACAAGGGGTAGTTTTTTAACATCATAAATTTGGAGCCTAAAGATCATTGTTGGTATTTTTGAAGAGCCCAACAAATAAAAGATCCTATTTACTCTGTAAAGGTCTAAAATAAATTATTTTTGACAAAGTCATATCTGCGTGGTAAGAAGGGGTTGTTTCTTAATGTTAAGGGTTGGAGCGCACAAATCGGTTTCGATATTCTTGTAAAGCATGACAATTAGGGACTATGTTTACACTACAAATTCCAAAGAAGATCTCTTTTTTGCCAAAGTCATATTTGCCTGGTAACAGCGGGTTGTTTTTAACGTCAAAAATTAGAGCCTAAAGATCGGTATTGTTATTTCTGTAGTGCCAAAAAATATAAGATCCTGGTTACACTGTAAAATTATAAAAAAATTATTTTTTGACAAAGTTACGTGTGCGTGGTAACAAGAGATTATTTTTTAATTTTAAGGGTTGGAGTCCAGAAATCGGTTTCGGTATTCTTCTAGTTCTCGAAAATTATGGACGATGTTTACACTGTAAAATTTCACAGCCGATCATTTTTTCATGAAGTAATATTTGCCTGAAGAATTTATTTTTTAACGTCAAATATTCGAGTCCAAAGATCGGTTTTTGTATTTTTAAAGAGCCAGAAAATATAAAATTCCTATTTAAACTGTAAAATTCTAAAAAAAAATTTTTTTCACATTTGTGTGGTAAACAAGGGGTTGTTCTCTAAGGTTAAGTCTTGCAGCCTAGAATTTGGTTTTGGTATTCTTAACTAGCCAAAAAATATAAAATCCTATTAACACTGTAACATAATGAAAATTTTTTTTACAAAGGCACATCTGCGTGGTAACAAGGGGTTGTTTTTTGACGTTAAGGGTTGGAATCCAGAAATCGAGTTTGTTATTCTTGTGGATATCGAAAATTATGGACGATGCTTACAATGTAAAATTCCAGAGGAGATCATTTTTTTCCAAAGTGATATTTGCCTGGTAAGAAGGGGTTGTTTTTTAAATTTAAAAATTCGAGCTCAAAGATCGGTGTTCGTAGTTTTGATAAAATCAAAAATATAAGATCCTATTCAAACTTTGAAATTAAAAAAAAATTATATTTTTCACAAAGTCACATCTACGTGATAAGCAAGGGTTTTTTCTCTAATGTTAAGGGTTGGAGCCTTGAAATCACTTTTGGTATTCTTGGATAGCTCGAAAATCAGAGAGGATATTTACAATATAAAATTCTACAAAAGATTATTTTTTTCCAAAGTAATATATGCCTGGTAACAAGGGGTTGTTTTTTAACGTTAAGGGTTGCAGCCCAAAAATCGTATTTGGTATTTTTCAGGATCCCAAAAATCAGAGACTTTATTGAGAATATAAATTTCCAAATTATTGTAATGAATCGAAAAGAAAATTTTGGATTCAATTGTAAATTGATTTTTAGGGTCTAAAAAATATCAAAAATGATTTTTGGGTAGCAACGCTTAACGTTAAAAAAAGAACCTTTTGATATCAAGCGGATTTCAATTTATCAAAATGTCATCTTTTTCATAATTTTAAAGTGTAATATAGGCTCGGCTTTTAGGGCTCCATAAAAATACCAAAACCAATTTGGATTTTTTAAATTCAGGGCGGTTTGGGTGGTTCTCTCAACAAAAATTTTCAGCTTCCGAGAGCCTAAAAAAGCTCAATATTAACGTGTGGTTTTTGAAAAAATGTTTGTGCATCCGAGACCCCAGAAAAACCCGGAAACTCTGGTGTACGTTATTTTTGATTTTACATAGGGGGTAGTTAAATTCTTTGTAGGTATAGTTTTTTGAAAATATTTCTTGGCGCTGTCACGAGCCCTAAATCTCGAAATTAGATTTTTTTTATATTTAGTAAGAGACCAAAAACGACAATACAGCCCCAAAAACGCCCCCAAAAACGCCCCCAAAAAGCTAAAAATTCTGACACGAAGTAAGTTCGCAAATTCTATTGCGGAGATGGTAGCTTCATGGACCCCTTTCTTCTTATGGGATATGCATGGAAAACTTCATGGGGCCTTCATGGGTCCTTTCATTGGTCAAACAATTTGCGAACGTACAATATTCCGATATTTTAGAAGCCACGGTAAAAAATGCGTATCTGTTTGTTCCACAAAAGCTCATCTTCAAATGACCTTTATCCTGATTGAATAGGGTAAGAAAGATATCTGATACAGATTCAGCGACCCAAAAAACGTGTAAGAATCGTGCGCTCATCCTCTTGAACGGTTTTTTTTTCAATTTATCCTTGTAATAACCTTGATCCTGGATTGTTAAAATTAAAAAGTCAACAGTTTTCGAGTCAGCGAACCTAAAAACATATAAGAATCGTAAGTTTCTCCTCTTAAGGTTTTTTTTTGTAATTTGACCCTGATCACGTTCGGCTGAAGCTAAACAAATTCCGAATTAAGATTGAGCGAGTTCAAAAACCCATACGTATGGTGGTCTAGTTTGATGCAGAAAAACATGTAAGGGTCGCCGTTTTATCCTTTAAAACTTCGAACTTACATTGACCTTGGATTGACCTTGATCCTGGATTGTTAAAATAAAAAAGTCACTAGTTTCAGATTCAGCGACCCCAAAAATGTATAAGAATCGTGTGTTTCTCCTCGTGAACTTGTTTTTCAATTTGACCTTGGGATTAACTTGATCACATTTTAATGGGGCATATAAGATCCAGGATTGAGATGAAGCGATTCAAAAACCCATACGTATGGTGGTATAGTTTGATGCACAAAAACGTGTAAGAGCCTCAGTTTTCTCCTTTCAAACTTTGCTCTCACATTAACCTCATTACATTAACCTTTCACATTAAGCTTGATCCTGGATTCTTCAAATTTAAAAAATCAACGGTTTTAGATTCAGCGACTCCAGATATGTATAAGAATCGTGATTTTCTCCTCTTAATTGTTTTTTTTTCAATTTGACCTTCGAATAACCTTGAGCACGTTTCGATGGGGTAAAACAGGCCCTGAATTGAGATTAAGCGATTTCAAAAACCCGAAAGTATGGTGGTCTAGTTTGACGCACAAAATCGTTTAAGAGTCGCAGTTTTCTTCTTTTAAACGTTGCTCTCACATTGACCTTGGAATGATCTTGATACTGGATTGTTAAAATAAAGAAGTCACCGGTTTTAGATTCCGCGACCTTCAAAACGTATGAAAATCATAGGTTTCTCCTCTTAATTGTTTTTTTTAAATTTAACCTTTAAATGACCTTGATCACGTTTCGATGAGACAAAACAGCTCCCGGATTGAGATGAAGTGATTTCAGAAACCTGTACGTATGGTCGTCTGGTTTTATGCACAAAAGCGTGTAAGAGTCGCAGTTTTCTCCATTCAAACTTTTTCTCACATTGACCTTGGAATGACCTTCATACTGGATTGTTAAAATAAAACAAATGTCACAGGTTTCAAAATCAGCAAGCCAAAAAACTTATAAGAATTGTGGTTTTCTCCACTTAAATATATATATATTTTTTATTGATTTGACAGTGGAATTACTCTTATCACTTTTCTACGGGGCAAAACAGACCCTAGATTGAGATTAAGCGATTTCAAAAACCCGTACGTATAATGGTCAAGTTCGATGCACCAAAACGTGTAAGAGTTGCTGTTTTCTCCTTTCAAACTTTGTTCGCACATTGACCTTGGAATTACCTTGAACCTGGGTTGCTCAAATAAAAAATGTCACCGGTTTCAGATTCAACGACCTGAAGAACGTATAGGTATGGTGGTATAGCATGACACACAAGTAGATTTTTAAAATAATTGTACCTTTGATTTTTATTCATTTGTTCAATTTATGAAAAATTTATTTAAAAGTGCAGATAATTTTTTGCCATTTTTTGTTTGTAATTTTAGGATTAAAATGTATGGCCTGGAATCAAAAAATATGCTGCGAAAAAAGAACTTTATTTCCTAAGCGGAATTTGCAGTTTTTCAACCTGATATTTAAAAAGTATTAAAAATAAACTTCCATGTTTATTTATACTATTATTATTTGGCCTCTAAATCAAGAAAATCCTATTACTTCATGGCAGGCTTCACAGTTTCTCCCCTTGATAATTTATTTTATGGTTGAAAAAATTAATAATTTAATTTTAACACTCGTTTTTTAATCGACAACTAACTTTTCAACTCAAAATTCAACAATTCGATTAATAATTGAACTGTTTTGTTCGTAATTAATTTTTTAAATGCATATTTTCGGGTCAAAAGCGCTGTTCTTCCATAGAAAATTCAGCATTTTTCTTCAGAATTCGGCTATTTTGTTGTGAATTCATCTTCTTTATTTAAAAAAATTTTTTACTAAAAAATAAGAACTTTTTATAAAAATATATGAATTTTCAAACATAGAAGATAAATATTTAAGAAGATCTGAATTTGAAATCAAAAAACATTTTTAAGTTAATCAAGAAACACCATGTCGTAAAATATTTAAAGTTTCCAATTAAAAATACGAATTTTCAACAAATTAATGTGTGGCTAAAAAATAAATTTTCTGCAAAAGATTGATCTCTTGATTGAATTGTTAAGCCAAAATCATAATGTTATCTACAAAACAGTTAAATTGCAACCAAATAATTTATTTTAAAACAAACATAATTTTAAACAAAAAATGTAATGGCTAATTACTGAAATAAAAAATATTGCTATTTTTAATCAGAAACAGTTAAATTACAAATATTTTTAATTCATAACTCAATCTATTCTGAAAATACTTTAAGAATTTCGACGATTTTCTGACGATAATACAGATTCCTTGCGAAATTTTACTTGTAACACCTAGCAAAATAATGCGCGTATTTCTGTTAAGGGATTCTTCATTCAACCCTTTCACGAGCTTAATGGAAACGCACCCGACCATCAAAAATGGGTTGGAAACGTATTCGCCAACCATAATACGATTCAAACTATTGGGAGCGTGCATTAATTTGGATGGATTTTTTGTAAAATTGCGGCTTTATTTAAAAAAGTGGTTATCAGTTGATCATTCAAAGTATTGCTTATCGCTAGACACTACTTTTTCTCATCTTCTGACAGCATACGGATACCACGTACAAAATAAGTCGTCTTTTAAAGCTATCCACGAATCGATCCATTTTTTGGCATTTTCATAGGTAGTGAATTCTTGCTCAGACAGACCATAAGTCATTATTTTTGCTTCTTTTAAATACTTCTAAATTTCCTTTAAACTTACTTTAATTTTTTCTAATTGAATAACTGATCAACTGTTACGAGGGTAGTTCAATAAGTCCTTATAATGACCAACAGATGGCGCGCGAATTGCTCCAAATCATCTGTTTTCAGTCAGCACCACTCCCGACTAGATATATGGTGCAGTCACAGTCCACATCTTCTGAG
>NC_046661.1:140176120-140199273 GCF_010883055.1 Belonocnema kinseyi | reverse complement strand
ATTTTGAGGAACTTCCGAAAACGCACTTTTCTGAAGGATTAAAAAAACTTGAAAAGCGATTGACCAAGTGTATAGAGCTCCAAGCAGATTATGTTGAAAAATCAAAAAAAATTTACCCAAAAAAAATTGTTTTTATACTTCATTCTAAGGACTTATGGAACTACCCTCGTATTTATACAAGAAGTTTAAACATTTTATTTTCTAGTAAAAACAAAAAATAGGTCTTTTAAAATTGCAACTTTTAAAGTTTAAATTCGGATTTTAGAATTTTGAACGTTTAATGGTTTTCTTTTACAAGCAATTGATTTAAAAATTGTTGAGGTTTAAACACTTATTGCATAAATGATGGTTTCGAAGTAATAATGGAACAAGTCACAATATTAAAGCAATTCATATTTTTCCTGGTTAAAATTTTTTGAATTGAGTGGGTTAGAAATTAAATATTTTAGAACAAAACAATTTCCATAGGATTTTAAATTTAATAAAAGAGTTTATTTATGGATCTATTAATTTTGGAATTATTGCTTATATTGAAAATAGCTTATAAAGTTTCGCACTGTGAGATCAATTAATGTTCAATATTTAATACTTCAACTATAGTAGAATTTTAAAAATTATTAATTAATTTATATTTGCAGTTGGCATTTCAAAATTCGTGAAAATGAAAAGAACGTTTAAAAATAAAGGCATAAAATACAAAATTCTAATAGGAAAAGATTTCAGACATGTAATTTGTGATACGTCAATATTAAATCATAAATATTTGTTCTGTATATAATTTGAAGTTTTCATTATTTTCTTTTTTTTACAATCGTTAAAAAAATCTTAAATTTCTTAGAAATTTAATTATTTTATAAGACACATTTCAGTTTTTGGCGAAAAAAGTTATCAAATTCAAAATTGTTCAAGATTGTAAATTTTAATATTTTTAATAAAAATCGCTGGATCTAGAATTTTTTTCCTTGAGAAACAAAAATTTCTGGTGGAATACAGTAGCATAACCTACTTCTTTTATATAGTAAATATTCTTTAAAATCGAATCGTTTTTCAATAAAACTACCAATTTTCGACGAAAATTAAATTTTTTAAATAAAAATATTCAATTTTTCGGGAGGAAAAAAAATAAACTAAAAGAAATATCCGGCATAAAATTCTAAATTACAACCTAAAAAGCACAAATGTTTCTCAATTCGCAAAAGGTTTTCTATCATTTCTGTTATTGAAAGGGACTTCTAAATTTAATTTAATAATCAGTTTAATTTTATATATAAAACAACTTCAAGTAATTTCTGGACATGAATAAAATGATAAAACTTGGTAACATAACCTAAGTTGACACGGTGGATAGATTTTTCGAATAATTTTCTAATTTTTGAAATCTGACTGCCATAAAAATATTACTTACCTTATTAAAGCTCAATAATACCATATATATATATATAATATAAATTAACAAATGAAACGGCATGCCGATGATATTTCCAAATAAATCCATACTCTGTGAAAACGTGATGCGTCACCATTCCTACAAAATAGATGACATTTTCGGCAAAAAGTAACTTTACCGACAATTCCGTTGGCCTATAGTCAGTGATCCCAATTTTGGGAACATTTCGAACGGCGCTCACGTCGCGTCAGTAATCCGATTCGTTACTGTTATAGCGCACATTTTAAATTTTATAAATATTCAAATTTAATATTTAAGGTAAATAATAATTGAGACAACCATCAAAAGTAATGTCTTAATCCTATAATAGAATTTTGGAGTGACAGATAAAAAAATAATTCGATTTTAATTAAAAAGATGTTATGAATTCTGCGATCAGAGAAAGAAAACATTTCCTTTTATCATAGTAAATTATCACGTCTGTTTTGAGTTTCTAAGTTAAATTTTCTTTCCAATAGTGTGACTTAAAATAAAATCATAAAAATTTTTTTTTCTGAAGTCAGAATGAATGACGCTTTTTGCAGTAAAATCACAATACTTTTTTTTGTCACTCCAAAATTCTATTTTAGGAATAAAAATGTACTTTTGATGCATTTGCCAAAAATTAATTATTATAAATTTTTAATTTGAATATTTATATAATTGAAAATGCGCGCGCTAACAGTAACTAATCGCGTTTCCGGCGCGACGCAAGCGCAGTTCAAAAAGTTCCCAAAATTGGGAGCACTGCTTATAGTCGCCCTTTTAGAAAATCGACAGGCGGCAACCAATGAAAACAGAAATGTTGGTCTTGCATAGTGTAGGATTTTGAGATTTTCGAATCGGGTTCAAACTTGACATAGTTTTACTTGAACGTGCATAATTCATATATTAACAATATGCTTAAATTGAATATAGTACAACTAACGCCATCATTTAGTAATCCCTCAAAATTAATGCACGCTCCCATTTTTTTATAGTTGACATACCTTGTGAAGAATCGGTGTCTCGTTTCACTTCATACATTTCTATTGCATTTTTACAGAATCAAGTTCACATGGTAGTAGCAGCAGAGGTATGGTATATAGTCTTCCTGGATATGTTGAACATATTCAGACAATCCTTAGTGACGGTGAGGATACACTAGAGATGTTGGGGCTCACACTCGCAAAAGCAAGGGAACAAAATGGGATTCTTATCCCATTGATAGAGAACAACGAATTTTATCATTACCGATGTGAATGGCTATATATTCTTCCCAATCGTCGTAAGCGAATGTACGCGCGTGTGCTAGTTAGCCCTCAAGATTGGCTAAACAATTTGACTACCTACGCTATGAATGAACGTGTAGGTACACTATAAATATGTAGTTCTATTTTCTTTGTTTTCTTGCATGTCCAGTTTTCTGTCTGATAACTTTATTTTAAAAAGTGGTTACAAGTTGATTATTTAATGCATTGGACAACGCTAGTCACTACTTGCTCCCAACTTTCTGGCAGTATGCGGATACAACGTCGGAAAAACGACTTGTCTTTTGAAGCTATCCACGAATCGATCCATTTTTTTGCATCTTCACAAGAAGCGAACTGTTGCTCAGACATGCCTTTATTCTAAAATAACTTTTGTAGATGTAAATCTAGTAAACAGTAATTCAAAACTGTTATTTAAGAACTTTTTTTATTTATACATTCATTATTTATGAACATGTCTTAAAAACTTTACAAGCTTTAAAATATGTTGTGTACAACATGTATTGATAGCATTCATCGCTACCAACTAATCTTGAGCCTTTGAATTTCCTCCGATTTTCAGATTAAAGGAAAATTAAAGACAATTGAATTCTGAAGAGCGCCATGCCCAGGGACCCTTTCGATACTTTCGTTTCATTACGTTACGTTATCCAAAAAGAACCAAATCTCTTGTTCCCTTTTTATTACGTTCTAAAAGATTCGAACAAAATTAGAAGCAAAATTAAAAACAAAATTGTTAGAGTGACGTCTCTTGAACATAAATAAAATGTAATGTATTCGTGAAATTTTTTTAAAGCAAAAACCATTCAAATCCGTAGATTTTTTTAATCGCTAGAAATGTCTAGAAATTTTTGAAATCATCTAAAATTGCTTAAATTACTTCACGTCTTTTGAAATTATTGAACTGTACAGAAAATCCTATCCCGATGTTCTCTAGAAAATCCTTAAAATCTTTCGAGGTCATAAAAGTTAAGAAAAATATGCAGAAATCATATGAATATTTTCGAATATAATATATTGTAATTATTGTTATTATGGTATTATCACTATTATGAACATTATTACATTAAGTCAAATCTCTTTTCAACTTGGAAAATTAATTTGAATCATTTATTAAAGTTCATTAAAGAACATTAAAATTCGTAGAAATATTTTAAATCTTTTGAAATCCTTCGAGACACATTAAAATTCTGTATCTACTGTGAAATTTGTTAAGGTACCTTAAACTCCCTTAAAATTTTTGGAGTCATTGGGCGTCCTTTAAAACGTATTCTCTAGAATTTTTCTTTCTAGAAATCCCTTAATATATTTTCAAATCATATTACATTTTTCGGAATATTTTTAAAGTTTTTGAATATCTTGAAATTCTTACGCAAGTCTTATGCAAAAAAGTTCAGATCCGGAATTTTTAATTTCTTTGAGAAAATCCGTGGATTAATTTTTAATCTTTAAAGCCTTTAGAATCTGTTAAAATGCCTTGATATCCGTAAAATACTGTGGAATATCTTAAAATAATTTCAAATTCAATCGTCTCATTATAGTTCCATCGGGTACTGTTTTCTTCTATGTCTTATTTTATTACCAGAAATTATCCTTAAATTAATAATTTTGTTTACAGAAGAAATGGATACTTAAAAAAGCAAATAAACTGTATCGGCAGTATATGGAGTATCAACTTAAGGCTCAAATGATGCATCCGGTTTATGCTCATGTGACTATTTCAGATCCGCGAGCACTATTAGAATACCAAGGTGAGGAAGAACAGGGTCATTTTTCAAACCCTCACATGTCAAGTTCTCGTGGGACTCATAACTACCCTTCGGCTCAATCAAGGGCTGAGGAGACCGCTCTTCCAGTTCCTCCCGTGCTGGGGCGTACGAGGCGTAATCGCCCGGTTCCTAACGAGCCTATGGAGGAGTCTTCTAAGCGCCCATCTTTTGAATATCAACGCGGCGATCGACCTCAGTCTTCTCGCGGAGCAAATTCTGGGCCTCAATTACCCGCTGAATCAACGGAATTAGATCTGCCTATGTCTCTATTGAATTTACAAGTCAGAACATCTGGATCATCAGAGACCTCTTCTAATAGACGACAAGGTTCGTTTACAGCTAGGCTTCCGCATCCTGGTAAATATTCACCAGAATAGCGTCATCGTTCGCAAAATGGAACCTTATGTTAAACTAAGTTTTTAAATTTAATACATGTGTTGCAAAGATTAAATAAAACATTATTCAACCAAAGTTTCATTTGACAGTTACATATTAATGCTTTACCTAGCACGACACGTTTATTAAATGCAGTGTACGGAATTTGTGTGGAAGGTGTGAGTTGAGTGTGAGGCTAGAAGTCTCGGAGGTAAGTAGGGTTGTTAGGTGTGAATTAGGAGATAAAAATTAATTATTAGCGTAGCTTTAGTGTAGAATTTGTTAAAATAGGGAAGGTGCGGTTAGTTTGGCAAGGGATTAGGGAAGCTTGTGATCAGGAGTATCGGTCTTCAATAATGACAAGGGCGGTTCTAGTAATGTGAAAGGATGTTTGTGGAGAGAAAAGGACATATGCACGGGCTGTGAGGGGTGGAATAAAGTGGGATGAAGGGAAAATTTTGAAACCGTAAGCAGCGCGAGTCTTAAAGACATCTGTTGGTTGCAGAAGGTTCTGCTGCATGGAACTGTCCCTGTTACCGACGGAAAAGAAGGTCGCGGGCGAGCAAGAGGTAGTCATCGAGAGTACTGGCAGCGCTGGTAGTGAATTGGACCGGGAGAAAATTGTCTACACGCCAAGACGTTCAATTGTGCTTAGCCCGGCGTCGAGATTCGCGTCGCAGAGAGGGAAGAAGTGGAGCAGGAGCATCTCTTGAAGAGGAAAAGAGATAGGCAAGAGAGTCGGCAAAAAAGCGCGGTAAAGAGTCTATTTTAAAAAAGCGGAAGGACACGTAGATATCCACCTCTCTAAAAATGGAGAGGTAGTCACAGAATGAGGCTCTTCGGGTGTTGATAAACGAGATCAGGGGATCGAGGGAAAAAGTAAGAGGGGCTATAAATATGATGAAAAATATGCAGGAGGACCTTAGGATCAGAGGTAAGAGATAGGAAAAGGACGTTAAAGAGCTGAGGGAGAAAATAGAAGGGTTAGAGAGGTAGGTCGTGTCGGTAAGGAGGGAAAAGGAAGTAACAATGAAGCAGGTAGAAGAAGAGATTAGGGTGGATTGCAGATCAGAAATAGAGTTAACTGACGACGAATGGGGGGGGGGTATTTGGAAGAGGGTAGAAAATATGATAGAAGAGAAAGTTAGAGAGTGTAGGAATGAAAAGAATGAGAGAGCGAATAGGAAAAGGATAAGAACAATGGAGTTGAGAATAGAAAGAACACAGAAGGCCGACAGAAGAAATACTATTTCGATAAGAGGATTGAAACTGAAGAGCGAGAAAGAAAGAAAGGTGTCAAAAGCGCTGCTGCAGAACATTTGGTGGATTAAAGTCAACGTAGGGGAAGTAAGGCTGGAGGGAGAAAGGAGAACAAAGTGGCGGCTGTGTAGTTGAAGAGCTGGGAAGAAAAGTTAGTCGTTATGCGAAATAAAAAAAGGATAATTAATGAGAAGATTTTTATAGATCACAATTTGAGAATGAATGAAAGAATTGTGCAAACAATGTTGAATGACAGGGCTATCAGGGAGAGGAGTGAAGGGAGGGCGGCGAAGGTAGGGTATCGGAAAATAAAAGTAGATAAGAAAATGTGTGTATGGAACGAGGAAAAAGAAGTTTTTAAGAAAGTGCAGGGGAATTTGTTTTGTTGGAAGTGGGGGGGGGGGTAAAGGTAAAGCAGGGTGGAGAAGAAGTAAAGGTGCTGTACTGGAACGTAACATGGGTAAAGAAGAAAGTAGAGCATTTTTGGAGTTTTATCCAGAAATTTCATGTTGTCGGACTGATAGAGACGTAGGTGGAGAATAACGATATAAATGGTTAGTGAAGGAAGTATAACAGAGGTTAGGGATGTATCAGAGAAAGAATTTATTAGCAAGGAGAGGGGAGGGCGTGCGAATGAGTGTAGTAAAGATAGGAGGGGTAACGTGTAAGTTTTCACTGTTGACAATAATGATGCGACGAAATGAAAAGGATTACGGATGAGATGGAAGACTTATTAGGAGAGAGGGTATGGTGTAACTGGGGGAAACTGTAATGCGAAAACTGAGAGGAAGAGGGACTTTAACAGGGAAGGGGAGTGCTTCAAAGGAAATCGAAGAATAAGATAATAAATAAGGAGGGTGAAATAATAAGAGACTGGATGGAGGATAGAGACTGGTTGGTAGAGAAATGGTCAGTAGAGGAAGAGGCTGATCGGTAGAGGATAGAGGCTAGACGGTAGAGGTCGGTAGAGGAAGAATATTCATATGAAAGTAAGGTAGGGGTATCGGCAATAGACTATATAGTCATGAATATGCAAGGGTGGTAATTTTCAGTCCCTCCTTTTTGCTAATCGAATTCGTAAAACGTCATTAATTATTTAAATGTGACCAATTTTGATTTAGAAAGACCTCAAATTATCGTTTTCATACACTATTAAAATTTTTGTTGAAAACTTCCACTACATTTATGGGAAGCTTATTTCCGAAACGCAAGTTAACGCTACAATTCGTGGAATTGAAAGAATTAGCGAAATTTATATAAAGCCCGGAATTCACGTATTTCATGAAATTAGCGGCATTCGTGGAATTCCCGGCATAAACGAGATTTAAAGAATGCATGGTATCCGCGGAATTGAAGGAATTTAAGGAATTCATGAGATTGACCGACTTCATCAAATTAACGGAATTTAAAGGATTGTCGGAATGCGCAGGATTCCAGGAATTTTCAGAATTCATAGAATTTTTAAAGTTGTTTAAATTTAATAAATTCACGGAAATTAACGAATTCAAGGAATTTACGGAATTCAAGAAAATCAGAGACTTCACGGATTCTACCTAATTCACGGAATTCACGCAAATAATTTAATTCACGGAATTTAGGATTTCAAGGAATTCGCGGAATCCGAAGAATTTACGAAACTCAAAGAATTTATAGGATCGAAAGAATTTACGTAATTGAACTAATTCGTGAAATTCAAGGAAATCGTTTATGGAATTTACCAAATTCAATGAATTCTTGAAATTCAATAAGTTAACGAAATACAATGAAATTACTGAATGCATGTAATTTATGGACCTTTACAAATTACTTGAATTCTATCATTTCTGTGAATTCTTTTAATTCCATGAATTCAATGAACTCCGCAATAACGCAGAAGTGTATGGACAAATTTGCAGTGTCCGCGGCAGTTAATCTCGTCTGCTCCGTCACTTTCTGTCAGTGGAAAAAAATGTCGCAGGACATTCGCTTCAGTTCGCGTTCAGCCATTCAGCGTTTAGGTTATGCGTAGCGTAACCCGGTGTAACCAGACATTAGAAAAAAGTCGAAGGAAAACGAGAGGAAGCATTTATTTTTCGAAGAGACATATAAGCTCTTAGACGAAGGGAAATCAGGTGCCTTAAAACAGTATGTTTTTCAGAAATTATTTCTTTACCGGGAAAATTATAAATCTTTGGAAGAAAAACCTGTATAAAACTTTGATTTTAACAGCTTTTAAAATAATAAGTTGAATTGTTATCTTTTTCAAATATGATACCATTCACTTTACAATGCGTAATTGGAAGATTTTTTAATTAAAAAATTTTCCATTTTAGATTTTTATTTTTAAGCTGAAATTTTTAATTTAAAGAATTTCAAAATGCAGATTTAAAGACTTGAACAATTAGAAATTAAAAGCATTTGAAGTGGAAAATGTCGTATAAAAAACATTGATCTTTTACCATTTATTACTCATTAAATTATTTTAAAGTTCTAAAATTATTGAGCATTCAAATACAACATTTTTGAATTATAAAACTTTTGAACTTCAATTCAAAGTCTTGAAGATTTAAGAGTTCAAATTTGAGTGCCTTAATTTTCAACTTATTTTTTATTACTTAAAATGGAAGAATACTTAGCCTAAGAGCTCGAATTTTGTTATTTTATTGACTGTGAAAAATGTTGACGAACTGAGAAAGACACGTGAAATGACTGAGAATTTTTTTTCGTCGAATAAAAGGCCATCCTAATATGTACGCCCATACTTTGAAATCAGTACTTTTATCAAGTTTTATTTTCAAGCACAAACATTTTCGCGTTAACTAGAACATTATAAAACCAAAATGGCAAAAATAGAATAAACAAAAAATTACGACGAAACTCAAACAGACATGATTCAGACGGCCCTGACTGTTTATGGTTTGGCGAATCCTGAGATTTTATGAAGAAGATAAAAGCTACCCCGGATGGGGCTTCTATAGCGGGACTGCAGTGTATTGTCAAATATTTAAAGGCCACGTACATTTCAGCTATTCACGATAATGTGTAAAAAAGGAGATAACGTTTTCAGTATATAAACCAGCAAACGCGGAAATTATTTCTCCCTTTGTCTGTTTCAATTTACCAGAAATTTTTTGAGAAATCGGCCCCACATTTTGCGATGATAAGCACCAGTATTCTGAACCTGCTAAGTAGCTCAGTATTTTTTATTCAATGTGTTGGTGAGTAGAATACTTCCAATAATTCAATAAGTAATTAAAAATTTGGTATTAAAAATTTAAATCTCATGATTTAAAAGATTATTAAAGTAATTCTTATTTAAAACAATCTGCTCGCCACGCGTGGAATTTCTCGTCCTGTATGCGACAGCATCGTACTCCGACTCACACACGGTGTGCCCACTCCTATAGGAAAAGTGCCGAAAATTTTTTAGTAATTGCTACGTCCCCTAGATGGCGCTCGTGTGAGTTCAGAATTAAAAATGAACTTGAGCAGACGGTAGAAGTTCTATCCTCTGCTTACGTCTGCTTAAGTTCACTGTAGCTGCAAGAATTGTATTTCCTTTTGCGTGATGAACTTGGAATCACAATGAATTTTCACCGATAACACAAACTAAAAATGGAACCAAATGAAATCGATCATCGATCAAATTCAATCAAATGTGATAGACTTTATTTTGTTCAATTTTTGGTTTGTTTTATTGGTTATTATTATTCATGTATTTATTTCAAAAAGAAGTCAACATAACCTACAAATTAAGGTGATAAGGGAAGAAGGGCCATTGCTGTGGACAATAGTTCTTGTTACGCCCTCTAGGTGGCGCTAATTTTGCATTTTGCCACAATCTAAAAGAACCGCCTTTAAATACATGGGAGTGGACACACCATGGACCGTGAAACATCCGTTTCGTTTATTGTTAATGACATACATATTGCTGAACATTTTTCGTTTTTTTTAAACGTGTGTCAGGGTCGGTTTAAAGTAACGTGTTATATATCAAGTTACGCAATTAAGTTGTAAGTATAGAATAATTTTATAACATTGATGTCATCTTTAAATTGTAATTCTATGTTTGTAAAATTATAATTCTATACTTACAATTTAATTGCGTCGGAGTACTATGCGTGACAGGGACTGAGAGTAACTGCGCTGGCCGGAGCAGCGACTCTCATTAGTCACTGTCGGCGCGCGATTCAAATCGGGTATAATTAACAATTATTCAAATTAAACTAGATCATTATTATAAATTGTACATTAATATAAAAAATTACGAAATTTATCATGCAAGGTTGAAAAAAATACAAATGCGTATATTTTTTTCATAAAAGCTTCTTTTCTTCCAATTCAAAAGATGAATTTGTATTTCATTAGCAAAGGTTTTTAAAGACCAACGATTTTTATTTAACAAGCCGTGTTGGAATTCGTCAGGCTTGGCGAAAGATTTCTGAAATTTTTAAGAGTTCTAAGAGTTCCTCAAATAGTTTTTCTAAGGTTTCCAGCACAGCAATCTGAAATTTCTCAGTGACTGGCCCTTCAACTAAATCTGAAATATTGAATTTTTGAAAAATTGAACTCATGTTCTCGGGTTTCATCGGAACCCGCCAAACTTTTTAGAGATTGAAGAGTAGTGTCTACGAAATCAATTTTTACCAATCACTTTTAGTTTCAAACCGACCCAACACTCCTCGCAGCGCACTAAATATGATCCAAAAATAAAAAACTACATTTTTACGTATTATTGTTCCTTTTCAGTAGTAAATTCTTCTGGAAACATTATTTGATTATTTAAACAATTATCTATTGTTTATTTTCAAAGTTTCTAAAAATTGAGCAAGAGATGTCTACTGTTTTTAAAATTGGTATTCTATCCTATTTTTTGTTGAATAATTACATAATGTTGACGTATTTCCTCTAATATTGAAGGAACGTCTATTTATTTAAAAAAATTTTATTTGCTCAAACAGTTATTTTTCGATAACTTAAAACATTAAATAAAATCGAACACATGCCATTATTTTTTCCTGTATAGTGTATACAAATAATATATGTACAATTTAACAATTGTTTAAAAAAAAAAAAATTTATTTAAAGAATTATTTTAACAAAATATTTTTAAAACCATATTTTCTGATTTAAGCATAATATTGAATGATTTAGAGGAGTAGTATACTTGAAGAAACAAACAATCATTAATTACATAAACAATAACATTAGGCTTTTAGCAGAATTTACAACTCCTCGAAATCATTAAATATTATGTTAAACTCAAAAAATACGATTTTAAACGTATTTTTGGAAATGTAATTATTTAAACAAATTATATTTAAGGAATTTACTTCATTTAAGGAATATGCCGAATTCAAAGAATTTACGGAATTACAAGAATTTAAAGAATTCAAAGAATTTTCGGAATTCAAAGAATTTACGGATTTTACAGAATTTAAGAAATTCACAAAACTCATGGAATTCACGGTATTCAACGAATTCAATGAATTCACGCAATTTAACTAATACGTGAAATTGAAGGGAATCGTGGAATTCATGGAGTTCGCCAAATTCAAGGAATTCATGAAATTCAATGAGTTAATAAAATTCATTACAATCACGGAATTTACGGAATGTATGAAATTCATGGACTTCCAAAAATTTCTTGAATTTCATATATTCCGTGAAATCTTTGAATTACATGAATTCCGCGAATCTCACAAATTCCACGAATTCCGTGAATTCCATGAATTTCGTGAATTCCTCGAATTCCATTAATTCCATTAATTTCCTTGTGCACAATTTTCGTATCACGAATCTTGTAAAAGTGTTATAGAATTTTAAACAAGTAATGAAAAAAACATTATTTAACAAAAATTGTTTAACTGAGAAACAGTTACAAACTTGTTATGAATCACTTTTTGTAAGGACATGTAATTTAGATTTTAATCATAAAAATTACAATAAAAATAAAAATAAGATATTGGTTAGAAAGGGACAAAAAGTACGTAAACAAATTGATAGAAAAAAGTTGTTTGTCTAAAAAAAGAGATACAAATTTGTAATAATTTATTACATGCTCAATTTCTCATCTTTTATGATTGAGGAAGTATAAGAACTGTCCAAAATGTGACACCTTAACATTTAAATTTTGATCTAAACGACGCAAAAGACGAAAAAAAGTTTCAAAGAGAAATGATAGTTTTTGAAAAATCCTAGAAAATGTGTGTAAAACTGTTTTTTAACAGGTTAGGTGATGTTGCTTTTTTTATCTCAAATATAAGTAAGATTCATAGGTTTTACGACATAAAATACTATTATTACAATATTCTCTTGGAGTAATGCTCGAAAGTTGCGATTTTTTCTAAAATCTGGAGTTTTGCTCTGACTGATTAGTTACAAACAATTAAAAAATGAACAACAACTAAAATCATTTATTAATTAGTATTGTATTTTTTTGGAAGTAAACTATTTTAACATTTTTGTGAATTTAAAAAAAAATATTAATTTAAACAAAAGGCTATCTTACAGTAGAGATAAAATCAGAAAATAAAATAATTAGGAGTACGTGGGAGGAGCAGGCCATTAAATGACTTATACAAATTTTGTTTTCATTTATAATACGAACTTTGTTAAAAAGCCTTTTTGATAAAATGATATTTTTCGGCCTTTAATTGTCACAAACAGTTTGTAAAATTTTCTTAACTACATGCATGCCTTTTAAAATTGAAGTTTAAAGCATAAAAAACTGTAATTCTTTTGCTGGAATTCTTTTGTTAATCTTTTGTAAAAGATTAACAAAAATCTTTTGTTAAAGCTCCTTCGGCTTTAACGAAGAGACATTATATTTATTTCCATACCTCGGCCTAGGGTGCTTATTCCGATATTGTAATATAAAGTACAAATGTTATTTTTATGAGTACTCTAATATTTGTTTCTTATAGTGCATTTCATTTCATTCTTAGCAACCCTGGAAAATGCATATCATTTCAATAAATTTATATTATTGAAACTCATAAAAAGCATTGGTATTAAAAAAAAGTATTTTCATTGTCTTATTTATATAATAAAAAAAACTGAGCATCATATTAGGGGAAAAATGTTATCAAATATTTTATTCCCACCTGCATCATTTCTCAATCAATTTAATTTCTTTGTTTCCAGTGTAATTTTTCACGATAAAAATTAAAATTGTGCATCCAAGCATAAGCCGTTTCTGAAGAAATTTGTACATATAATTTAGACCAAAAAATTGTCAAGTTAAATGTTATCGTAGCCTGTAATATTTTTCCAAGAATTTAATTAGTTTATTTTTAATACATTTTTATTATGAGTGTACAGAAAAACTGTAGATATTTTTTGGTTAGAAATTTTTGCATTTGCGTCTTGCATAGTTTGACCGCGAAATGGAAGTTTTGACTTATAACTATTTTGTTTCCAATCAAAATTGGAATTTTCCAGAAAAATTTCAAAAGTTTTTTATGGTGTTCAAAATGCAACGCATTTCTTCCTTTTACTTTTTTTCATGTTGTTCGTTGTGATACCCTCTTTACTTATTTTAGGATAGTTGGTAGTAGCAGCAAGGATAAGAATGTTCAGGGATGATTGATTCCTATCTGCTAAGACAGAGTGTCTATCTCAAAAGACGAAAAGAGATAGCTGGAGGGAAAGTGATCTCGAGGAAAGATGGTGAGGAACGTGGAATACTCTAGTAGCTGAGTGGTTGTTTTTTATTTTGACTTTTACCGTGAAAAGAAACGTGTTAGCGGAGACTCTAGTTGTTATGAAAAGGTGGGCGGGAAGAAGTGAGTAAGCGTGTAGACTGAAAGGGCTGGTATGCCAGCTTTTTCAGAGGAAACAGGTTATCTGATATGGCAGCTAACCCATTAGTGGAGGAGGGGAAAGAAAATTGAGTGACCAACTGCAAATTCTGTTTAAAGTAAAACTTGTTTATTTCTTCTCATTTATTCTTACCATTTTCTTAGTTAAGTATAGGCATATGTTAGTCTAGAGATATTCTTCTCTGGGGAGCGATAGTGAGACTGCTTCGTAAATCCTTGGGCTGGCTACCAGCTGCAGGATTCCGAGCAGAGAGAGAGAGAGAGAAGTCGTAGTGGTTCTTGTTAGTTTTGCGAGAGAGATGGCAATAGCTTGCGGTCGCTCCGCATGTCTGGTTTACAGCTGTAGGGCTTTTGTAAGGCTGCTGGTTACCAGCATCCAAATAAGTGACAGGTTGGTGCTTAGGAGAGCTAGGAAAGTAAGTGGGGTGAGAGGGGACCTCGATAGTCAGATTATGGCAATTCAGGGTTTTGAGGAGAGTGTTGCCCTTGGCGTTATTTGTGAGGCAGCCCCAGGCTTTATGTTTGGAATTAAAATCGCCAGAAACCACAGTTGGGGTGTTGGTGCTGAAAAGGTTAGGTATTTCGGATATGTCATTGATATCTGGAGGAGAGTAAAGTGAGAGAATCCGAAGGGGACCAGAGCCAAGATGGATTTCGACTCCATTTACTTCGCAAGGAGAAGAATTTGTGCTGATGGCTACGTGACGGATGGTGCTACGAACTCGAAGCGCCACGCCACCGCCTTTGGACGAAGAACTGTCTTTTCTGTATACATAATAGTCAGGAATATAGAGTTTCTTTTCAGAATTTAGATGAGTTTTGGTGATACAGACAACACGATTGATTTATCATTAAGAAGTTGAATTAATTCTAATTTTTGGAAACGGAAATGCTGTTAGCATTCCAGGTAAGGATAGCTAATTTTTCTTGATGAACGTCCGGGGTTTGGGAGCTAAAGGGAAGCTGCGAAGTACGAGAGGAAGTCACGAAAAAGCTGCTGCAGGTGTGGATTTTGTAGGGTGTTGGGAGAGGATTGGGTCTGATTTTGAGCTTGCGATAGAGGACGCGCTGAGACTACGTCCGCGAAGGATCTTTGAGAGGAAGCGGGCTTGGAAGCACTACGAGGTTTAGGAAGGGGAGAAGAGTTGGCAATAGGATTAGGTTTAGGGTGCTGACGAGTTGAAGGTGATTTGGATCCAGGTTTTTGTGTAACTTTAGGGCATCCGCGGTAGGTGGCAGAGTGGGGGCCTTTACAATTGAGACAGGATGAAGTAGAATCTTTTTGATTTCTAGCGTGGCAAGATGCTGTGGCGTGGCTTCGTGCGCAGAAGGCGCAAGCCTAAGAGGCATGGCAGTAATTTGCCGTGTGGAAGAATTTGAGGCAACGACGGCATTGAGAGATAAGATTGGATTTTCGTTTGGCTTTAATTTGAACGCTGAGTCCAGCTAAGAGTTTGATGTCGAAAATGGACTGGGATGTGGGAGAGGATAGGTCGAGATGAACTACAACTAGGGGCCAGATTTTTTCGCCTTTTTTCATGCGATAAACTCGTTTAACAGAGGGAAGTTTTCTCTGTAATTCTTCGAGGATAGATTCTTCCGTGAGGGACTCGTTGACTCCTCGGATGACAACGATAAGGTCTTTGTCTTGCTGAAGCTGGTTGGTGGCGTAACTGATTTTATGTTTGCCGAGTTTGAGAGTGATAGCGCGGAAACTATCAACTGTTTCTGGATAGACTATTATAGCGTCAGTAGTGTTTTTAGCAGATCTAATGGGAATGTCAGCTTTACAGAGAGCTGAGTGGATTTTGGGCCAGAGTTCTTTACGTAGGATACGGATTGGAGGAGGACTTCTTTCTTTAGTCGCAGATTTGTCGTCATCCGATGAGCTCGAGAAGACAGAGTGATTGTCTGATTGCGAGGGGCTGGTTGATTTAGTGGGACTAATAGTACGTTTCCGTTCGGTGCGTTTAGATTTGACTTTCTGAAAGTCGGAAGCGTCATCGAACGAGAAATCAAGATTTACTTGAGTTTGTAGGGTGTCTATGGCTTCCGAGCCATCGGAATGAATGGCTGAGGCCGAGGTAACCCTAGCGACAAGTGCGAACTCATAAGAGTCTAGAATTTTTTGAAGGTCGGCTATTATGAACGAAATTTGTTCACTGGTAAGGTTTTTGGGGTTTGGATAAAAGAAAGCAGAAGGTGCGCAAGGAGGTTGCTTGGGTATGGTAGCAGAAGGGTTAGGGGTGGTCATTTTCAACATAGCCCTGAAAAGGGCTGAACATTTTTATTCGATTTTTATTCGTTGTAGTTTAGTAGAAAGACTACGTCAGCAAAGTATAACTGCCCAAAGCAAATATGCAGATAGCAATTCGACCTTACTGACGTCTCGACTGACGTTGCTTCTCTCTCTGGCTCTCTTACTCTCAGGTCAAATATTTAGTTCGTAGAATTGAAAGATAGTTGTTTACTAAGTGAATAAAAGTCGTCTGTGAGAATGTTTTCAATCTAACAATAAAATATTCTCGCTGTATCTGAGCCGCGTATAACAGTTGTTTGGCTTCAAATATTCATTTTGTTTTTTTATCTTTTGGAAACTGATATAAGCCGCGGTATCTTCTTTATTAAAAATAGTCATTAAGATGAATTGTTCGTCCTTTTCAATACTAATAACATTCATACTGGATAAGGAATTTGACCTTTAGTTTAGGTCACTTGAACAGTATATCAAAGGCCAGTCCAATCTGATGATATTAAAGATTCCTTTAAATTACTCGTAACATAAATTGTTTGAGATAGCCTGTATTCTTGAAAAAAGATTCTTCTTTCAATTTGTCTAATAGCTTTACTGAAAATCACCCAACAGGCAATCGGAAGTTCTGTAAGTCGATTTCCAGCGAAACGAAGAGAGTAGATCTTTTTTCAGAAAAAAATTTTAAAATAGTAATAAACTTATTTTCCATTTAGTCTCAATTGACGTTAAGAATCTTTCTTATATTTGAAAAGTTAAATTGATCGATATTATTAAATTCTATTTTCACGAATTTTGGAATGCTTTCTACACTGATTGATGGTAACTCTCTCCCTCTAATGATAATACAGATTCATATCATAATACGTATCATAATGCAGATACGTATCATAAATGAAACATCTGAATTGAGATAGCTTGCAGTTCTGAAAAAAGATTCTTCTATCTATCTCTCTAATGGAAGTTTAAAAGAAAAGCACCCGACCAACAATCGAAGATTCTGTGGGTCGATTCCCTTTGGAGCGAAAAGAGTAGATCTTTTTCAGAAAAAATTGAACATACTGTCTCGTTTAATTTCATATGCTTCTATTGGCTTTTTGCAGAACCAAGTTCTCATGCATCTAGTAGCAGCGATGGTTCTGGACATGGTGTTCCTATGTATATAGAACGAATAGAAGATGTCCTTGGTATCGGTGAGGAAATAATAATGCATGATCAGTTCGCCCTTTCAAAAGCAAGGGGAAATGACCAGGTTGTTGTCCCATTCATGGAAGGCCACCACTTTTTTCATTACCAACTTACATTGATGAGAACAGTAAACAATCTTGATAAGAGGATGTTTGTGCGTGTACGAGTTAGCCCTGAAGTATGGCTAGAGAATATGACTGCCTATGCAAGGGAAAACCATGTAGGTACACTATAAGACCAAAGTTGCATTTTTTATGTTTTTCTTGCATGTCTAGTTTTTGATTATAATAACGTCCTGTTACTATTTTCAATGTAAACAAAGATATAAATTGCATTGGTCATTCATGCTACATTATATACTTTTTTAAAACGTTAAAATTTTACTAAGATATTTTTTACTAAGACTCTTTCAGTATGAAGTGCACCCATTAATTTTTTAAGTCTTTTTGACCAGTTTCTACAGAAATTTTTATATACATATATTCATGAGACACAATCCATCTCTCAAACAGTGCCGCTCTCAATAGTGCCGTTCTAAACATGCCGTTAATCCTTATCCGAGATCGGGCTCTACACCCACTCCTGTTCTTTCGCCCACTCGCTCAAATGTCCGATCCGAATTTCTCAATAATGCGGCACAAAGGATAGGGGCCGTATTTAAATTACGCAATGGATTGTAGACCCGCCCTAAGAACTACCTCCCTTTACTTAAATACTCCCTTGACTTAAATATTTGCAAAAAAGATAAACTTTCAACAACAAGAACAGTTGAATTTTCTGTTAAAAAAGATGCAATGAAAAGTGGAATTTTCAATCCAAAAGGACGAATTTCTACCAAAAACGATGAATTTTTAACAAAATAGTTGAATTTTCAACAAAATATGTGCATTTTTATGCAAGAGAGTATTTCAATTTTCAAAAGGAGGTTGAATTTTCAATCAAACATTTGCTCTTTGATTCAAGAAAAATGAAATTTCTTCTAAAACCAAAATTCCTAGACCAACGTAAGAATTGTAAACAAATTATGTCGTTAGATTCTTGTGTTTTTAGAATTTTTCGTCAATTTTATTATTGAACGTTAAATAGGATTTTCATTTCGTATTTTATTCTAATTTAATTTAAAAATTTTTTGTCAATAATACGTTAATTTTCTTCTAAATAGTACCAACGTATGAATTTTATAGAAAAGGTTACTCTTTTACGAATAGAGGTGAATTTGTAACCTCAAAATACAAATTTTTCAAGAAAAAAACAATTAAACTTGAAACCAAAACGGATATCTTTTCGAGAAAATTGTTAAACTTTCAAGCAAATAATGAAATTCATAACCAAAAGGATAATTATCAGGAGCAATCATTTGGAAATTTTCAAAATTTACGTCTATGATTGAAGAACCCCCCCCCCCCCCGTACGGTAACAAATCGTAACAAGATATCTCGACCACCATCCCTTCACCTGTTACATAATCTAAGTACGGTCTCTTACACAAATATTCTTCTACAAGCCCAATCGTGGCTCTATAACAAATCTCTAACCATTGAATTTATTTTTTTTTGTATTTGCTTATTAACAACATAAAAAGGCTTATCTCAATCAGTTCGTGGGAAGTTTCCTTACCTAAATTTCGGCGATATTCCCGAAATTTTATGTATTGTAACACAATAGCATCGGAAATTTTTCCCATAAAGTCTTGGGGAAAATTCACGACTTTTTTGATAATATTCCATAAGAATATTTGGGCAATTTTCCTTTATAAAATTTGGGATGCATTCCCCAAAATGTGTGGAAATTAACGCAACACAATTTTTGGAAAAATTCCTCAAAAAAATTTTGACAGTGCAGCACTGAATTTTCGTGACGCTCGTGTACCGGTTGCTCTTATCTTTCTCTCCTCCACTTTCCCAGTGACTTAATCTTTCAATCCCCTTCTGTTTTCATCTCTCATTGGCTTCTTCACTTCTCTTCCTGTCGCCACTATCTCTCTCGTTCACACCATCTTTAAAGTGAAAACCAACTTCAATTTACATCATATAAAGTCATCACTTCTGCCAGGCGTCAAATGACAACTCACGTCTTTTTTTCGCAATTGGCGCCCTGCATTCCGAAAGAAAATAAAAAATAATAAATTCTACAATTGAAAATATTTTTAAAAAATAAATCTTGTTACACTTTGTTACTGATTTACAAAAGTAAATACGTTATTATTGTCCTTACCAAAAAAGTGACAAGTTCAAATGAACTAGTTGTTTCTTATCGCTACTAGAAATTCACCAATGGTCTCATTTAATTCCACTGAAGACTGTTTTGTCAAAGTTTTATTTTAACACCAGGAATGAGTCCTAAAATAATAATTTTTTACAGATAGACTGGTTATTCAAAAGTGCCCAAAAAGTAATCCGGGAGTACAATTGGAATCAACGTATGGCTCAAATGATGAATTTACGCAGGGCGCAAGCGATCAGTTCAAATCCGGAAGCAGAATTATCTTTCATACATCACGATAGAATGGAGACTCAAGAGACAGCTCTTCCTCAATTAGCCGCTAGCAGGACGGATTTAGAAATGAATATATCTCGAATGAATTTGCAACAGGGTGAATCGGCGACTTCTCCTAATTGTCTTCGGCGCCCTTCTCCGTCAAGGCATAACAGTGGAGCGCCACCGGTACAGCGCCGTCGTTTAGATGGCGGGATGTATTCCAAAACTAAGCATCTGCATTAAATAAATGTATTGTGATTAAGGAATAAAATGATTTAATGCACAACTGCTGGTGAACAAAAACTTCCGAATCCCTTAATAAACACGACACGTACTACTACGCATTGAATTTTGTAATCAGGGTTACCCCGAAATGGAATAAAAATGAGTTGCTACTCACAGAGGATACTCAAAATGAATACATTTTACTTTATAATACAGCACCTCGGTTGCGCCACTTATGTAGCCCTGAATATAGTAGAATGTTGGGCGAAATGAAACACGTATACACAAATGTTAAAAAATTACTAAAAGAGATTTCAGGTATATCAAGAAAGTCAACCACAACGTACCTCAATGAAGTAAATAAAAAAACGATAATTGAGGGAAGAGTATTTTTTACTTTACCTAATTTTTAGGCGACTTACGCGTTGAATAGACAAGGACGGCTAGTACTGTTATCGAAAGAAATATTAAAAACTCTGTGACAAAGTATTTCGTCACTCTCTATACAAACATGAAAATGAGATTAGTTAGCTTTCAAAGTTTCACTTGAGAAATTAAGCTAGACTAACTAATCGATTAGATTTCCTGTCTACGAACATGTACAATACTAGCCAAGATTGTCAGGGTTTTACCGATAGTATTAAAAAAACCTCTAGTTAAATGAAAATAAACTCTCATCCAGAAAACTATCCACCTGTCCAATCTAAAGGTTAGGTCATCAAACCTGAAAAAGTAGCATTTGCCAGAATACGGGTATCCAAATCAAGTAAATCCTATTTGTTTCATAATTTTACATCTGCTGCCTTGTTTTCATGTTGACTTCGAGGAATACATGGGGTAAGCATGCCACCCAGAACAATAGAGTCGTCAGATTCTGCAGGGTGGCTGCAGTAGACGCAGGACTACGCCATGGACCAATAAGAGGAGGTTTTCCAGCAGATGCGCAGTAAACAAAATTCCCGCTTGTACGCAAGGGCTGGGAGAATCAGAATCAAGCGGTCATGTGGAACCTGATTGTTGACAGAATTCAGCACAATCTTGTGAACATCAGCGAATAGCGCAAGACCACTGCCGCACCGCGAAACTCGGATCTCGACTTTGCACCATCAGTCTGCGTGGAAACAAACTGGAAGCTTCTCGCTTCCTATGTCTACTCCTGTCCTTCTTCCGCCTTTCAGTTTCCTGTTTCTGACTAGAGATCCTCTAGAGAGAGTTGAAAAACGAACTTACACAGGCTCACATGGACTTGTAACCGCGCACCGTGATTAGTCTGCAACCAGAAGTCCTCACAACGCGCGCCATAAGTTTGGTATCCGCCCACGTCCAATATTCCTATTGAAAGCTAGATGGGTATATAGGTTAGGAAAACTAGTTGGGTTAGGTGTCAAAATCCTGATAAATCTTGTTGAAAAGGATAAAAATGTCTGGATGCGGCATTTTACACTGCCATAATTCTGACTCCAAAGGTTTTGTTTTAAAATGTGTTCCGCAGAATAAAGAAATTCGTCAAAGATGGGTTAGAAATATTATTAAAAATAATGATCGAGATGAAGGTTGGGACCCAGGTCCGGGGTTTCGTATTTGCGAGGTAAGTGTTTTTATTGTAAAAACAAATTATTTTAAGAAAAATTCCAATATATGCACTATTATTTAGGAACATTTTTCTCCGGAAATGTGGGGAGTCACAGGTAATAGAAGAGTACTTCGACCTGGAGCAGTGCCAACAATATTCTCGAATGCACCGAATGAACGAAAAAAGTGCACGCAAAAAGTTTCGTGCGCAGGATAAGAATGGTATGAACATTCTAAACATTCTATTAGTATTGAGGAATTTGAATCTTAATTTTGTATTAAACAAAATTAGCCCATGTAGGATTTTTCTGTTTAAAGATTAATATCAAAGAACGTGAAAAGGAGAGCAGGAGGCTTGTTTTGACTTTTGACTCACAAGGCTCCAAATTATTTTGTCTTTGCCTTTGATTTCAACTTAAAAATTTGTCTTCGCCTTTTATTGAAATTATTTTCATTCGATTTAACATGATAACTCGATATGAAAAAATTATTTGATATCACGTGTCAAATCTCAAGTGAAAACGAGCCCGTATGTTACGTAAAAATGGTAAGAATATTTTTTGTCAGTGTTGATAATTATTGGACACAAAATTATAGGAAACCTTTTTTTTAGTATCCAGGCTCTCTTGGAAATATAAATTATGCAGGCACCATTGGAAATGTAAATAGTACATACTCAGTTGTTTGTAATGTAGAAGCTGAGAACAATATGGTAAATAAATTAACTTTTATTACGATTTTCCACTTATTTCATCCAAAAATAAAAGTTTTTAATAATCAAAGTAAGCTTTCCATTCAAAATTGTTCTGAAAAAATTTTGACGTTCTAAAAAAAATATACATTAACAATTTGGTTTTAAGTTATAGAATTTTACAGTGGTTGAAAACCAATCATTGAATTGTTTTTTAACGATGACCAAAACTTTTGTGCACGTTTTCCGAGTATTCTCGATTTTTTTACAAAAAATACTGTGAAACACACTCCGTCTATGTCTGAGTGTCTGATGAATAATACAGAAAAAAATGCATTGCATTAAGCAGCTGGATATCTGATCCACAGTATTGTAACACAAAGCAAAAAAAAAATTTGTGAATCTTGTATCGCGTCCGTTGGTTCTAGAGAGTACATCCAGTTACCTTTCTCTACATACGCAGCTCACAAATGCTACAAAGAAAATACCCTTTTTTTGTAAACGAAAATACTTTTAAGTTTTTCCTAAAATTAGAGCAAATTTTTCAGATCCAGCATTCCAATTATGAATCGAGAGAAAAATTTTAATGTATTTTACTTTTTAATGACTTCCTTCGTGAAAGTTCCAGCTGATCATATTTTAGTGTGTCATGATATAAAGAAGAAAATCTTGCGTAGATTTCTATGTTCTGGATACGAATTTGTAATCGAGCTAAAGTTAATTATACTGAATACAAATTAGATTCAGATAGTTTTTCGCATTGGTCTACCAGGTGTATACATATGAAACCGGTATTGCCATCTAGCGTCTAGTAGGCACACTTGTAGGCACTGTCGGAACTTACCATTTGTGCTAATTGGCGTATT
>NC_046661.1:140166755-140176020 GCF_010883055.1 Belonocnema kinseyi | reverse complement strand
AGGGCGCATACTTTGAATAAAATATTTGTTATCATTCTCTTGAAATAAATGTGTTTTTTTTCTTGAAAAAATACCGGTTTCATATGTATACACCTGGTAAGATGCGAAAAAGTATCTAAATCTAATTTCTGTTGAGTAGAATAAAAATACTGAAATTTTAGGTTAGGAAGCTAGTTCAGCAGCTTGAATTGTTACATATTTTCTCCATAGATTTCTATTTTCATAGATTTTATGCATTTTTTATATCTTTATATTCCATGTTACCTTCTTTCTCAATTTCTGCTTCAAAATTGTAAACGTGTTGTAAAATTTGATTTGAAGATCGCGCTCTTTTCAGCACTTCTGGTTCCGGTTTAATCGCAGCCAATCAAAAGACTGTGAGTTCGTTTTTCAACTCTCCCTATACGATCTCTACTTCTGACGTGAGTGGCGTTCAGACTCCCTATTCTACCCTCGTGGTGCCAAGGCAAATCTACAAGAGCGAAATACCTTTTCAAGTAAAAACTAAAAGATGAGATATAAGATGAAGGGTGAAAGGCGGACGAACACTAGCAGGTAGGGTCCTTCTTATCTGTCTTTTTATTTAAATAAAAATCAACTTGTTGCGATTAAACGTTGCATCCGGAACTGGTAGGCGCGGTTCGTTGGAATTTTTTAGTTGTTGACCGCGGTCAAGGTAATGAGACTTGTTCAGCATATCTCATTTTTTGTTAGAGTCAGTATATTATTTATATTAAATTGGCTTATTGAGACAGCATGGACCCTCAATGATGTAGAATATTTAAATAAGCATCAGAAATGACTCCGAGAGTTCGCGTTGTGGCCTAAAATATTATGTAATTCGTGTCAATCAAAGCGTGTTGAGTGGGGCAAAGGCCCACGCGTTGTAAACGATGTTAATAAAAATTTGAAATTTACCCGTTATTTTCAGTAAATCGAAGTTATTTTTGTATGTGCTTACCTATCCTCTCTTTTGTGTACTAACTCTACTACTGCTACTACCACCAACTCGACAAATTTTTGTTTGCATTTTTTTTTCCTTTCAGAATGAAAAATCTTTTTTGGTTGAGAATTCGATTCTTTTATTAATTATTCTTTTCTTACGCTCAGAGAGATTTGCTTTCAATTTTGATTAAGAAGATTCTCATTAGTCTCAAGAATAGTTTTGCGACAATTTTTATTTTGCAAACAAATTTTTCTAATTTAAGAGCTAAATAATTCTGTTTATGTAACAACTACTTTCACGTGGTTTGAAACAAAGTAGGTAAGCGGATCATGTTTTCATTTTAAGACAAAGTTTTTATATTTGTTTTATTTATTTGTCTTTTTTATTTGAAAACTCGCGTATTTTGTTGAAACTTCGTGTTTGGGTCGAAAATTAATCTAATTGCTTAAAATTGCACCTTTTCGGTTAGAGATTTAAGTATTCTGTTGAAAAATTGTACTTTTTGGTGAAAATAATTATTTTGCATTAAAATTCATATTTTTTAATAAAAAATGTATTGTATGTTTATCTGTCTTGGTGGCAAATTCATCTTTTGGGTAAAAAATCGATGAATTTCCTTATAAATTTCCTTTTTTTTCGTAAAAAATCTATAGTTTTGTTTCAAAATTTAACTGCTTGTCTAAAAGTTGAACAATTATGTTAGGACTTTAGCTTTCTGGCTAAATGCATGGAATTTCATGTGCATAAAATTTTTCTAAGAAGAAGAAAAATAAGTTTCAATGAAAAGTCAAGATGTAGAGAAAATATTTATTTGTTAAACGTAGTTAAAAAGTAAATCCAAGCTGAATTTAGATTTTTGGAATTATACGCGTCTCGAGGAAAAAAACTTCATGTTGAAAATTAGTGATGGATGGCCGTGATTTCAGTCTTTTTTCAGTTTTCAGCTTCAGCGTGATTATTTAATTAAAAATTATGTTACAAGGATTTTACCAAATATTAGAGTAGGAATTTTGAAAGATTTAACGAATTTTTTATAATTCTCTTCAAATTTCACAATTTCTTTGCCTTCGTTGTTTGTCAGCCTATTGAAGAATGTTTCCCTTTGATTATTTAAAAATTTATAATCCATTTCAAAGAACAAAACCATGCAGAAACTAAATCCAAGACCTTATTTATGAAATTTTAAAAGGATTAGACATTTTGGATTGATATCAGCCTACGTTGAAATTACTTTGATGAAAGAGTCAAAAAATATATTCAAAGGTAAAAATTTCTTGTTATAAATGAACCAAAGTTGCCCCTTATAAAAAAAGAAGTTTAAAGAGGAATAATATCTAATTGTGCTCTTCATTTTAATTAAACTAAACTAAAAGTTCTGACTCGTTCAGTGCAATAATTTTGACGTAGGTGAATTCGAAACAGAATTTTCTAGTCCTTCAAATAATTCTATCCCAAGCCGGAGATACAGTTTCTGTGCATGTATAAGTCTTTCAAGTATGAATTTTCAATCGATCAAAGCAAATGTACTTAAACATTCTGTCAGTAGTGTAGAAGGCAGCGTGCTAGCAGTCCCGATGTGGTGACTTAAAAACGGGTATTCATTAACTCTCTCACTCAATGTGGCCACCTCCCTGAGCTAACGATATGCAGTGACATTTTCTGTAGTACCTTGGCTACCACAGGAACTAAGGTGTCCTAAAAACCACTCGTGGATACCGGGAATCCTCTCCTTGTCTTGCCCTTATAGATACGGTTCTGCAGGAGTGGACCTTTAATTTCCTTAGCTAATCGTGGGAATAAAATGAGTTTTCGTAGAAGAAAAAATCAAGGAAGAGTCGTAAACGACCCATATGAAAAAAACATCTTCCCCTGTAAAGATCAGAATTACTCAAGAAACTTTATAACGTACTTCAGAGTATATAAGTGAAACATCATTTGGGAGTAACCCTATTGACACTAGTTCTGAGTGTCACACAAAGTAGGAAAACCACGACGAGCTATATTGTCGGGTGCTGATATAAAGAGGTGGAGAACTAAGCTTCTGGCTGAGGTTCCTAGTATCCGAACAAATGGCTTTTGCCCTAATGCAAAAACCTTGACCTCACAAAGCGAAAGTCAGAGGATTGAGTAACTGAAGTGAATCTGTGATGTATGATACTTTCGTGGAAACACCTAGGGCAGCGCTAGCTAGATTACCTCTTAATTAGGGATCTGCATTTCATGAATCAGATTGATACACCTACCTTCGTGAAATCTATATATCGCGAAGTAAGTGATTTGACCTAATGTTCAATACGTATTGGCGAAATCCTAAAAGGATGTCATGCATCATCGGATACGTCCTTCTTAGATCATAGACAGATATGCTTCTCCTGGACAGCCGATAGACTTGATGTTTAACTTATGAACAAAGTGTATAAGGACAACTTTCCTCTTCGTATTAAGAAAGCAGACAGGGCTGCACGTTGGTGAAATCCTAAACTGAAGGACCTGGAAAAGGATACGCAACGCCTATTCAACATGGCTAAGCAGGATAGCAGTCAGGACTTGTACAGGGTAGCCTAACAATACATAATAACGTGATAAAAAAGAAAAACTTTAGAAACAAGTTATTGTGTCAACTGAGGGTATCACGATTGTCTGCCAGTGAAATGGCTGAAGAGGACTAATGCAATCCTTGAGGTCCTAATGATAGTACACTTATAGGGCTTGGAGTTTGGATAACGCCAAGGAGGATAAACCTATTAGTCTAACCCTTCAGAATAATCAACTACAGCAAGAATGAAGGATCGGAAATTAGCTACTCGCATTCTCACCTACTTGAAAGTTATATAAGTAGCTATCATAAGCAATTTATACCATTTAAAGCTGCAGGAGATAATAAAATATTCTTTACATTATTTCATCTATCTACTAATAACGTAACTGAGGGAAACATTGTAAAAAAATGATTATTTCTCTTAAAAGAAATCTCAGCCTTTTATAAAAAAGGATGCAATTCGCTTGAGTTATTGTTAAACTAATTGAAAACTCTTCTACGATAAATATCACTCTGAACATTCATTAACTTAATTATGTCATTAAGTACAGAAAATAATAAATTATCACGAATAACAGGAAAACAGTTTTTTAAGCAAATAAGATTTGTTTGAATCATAATCAAATATATTTAAGAACTATATTCCTTGAAAATCATCCGATAGAAAGTCCATCTTCTGATATTAGATTGGTATATTAGTATATCCAGTATTCTGAATTGATTGTCAACTTCTTGAATATATATTACTATTTAATTTGATTGATTTAAAAAGGAAAGGTCAAATTCGTTTGGAGACATTCATAGGACTCGGTTCATTCCTTAATTTGTTTTTGGTTCTTTTCCTTTGTTATACGAAAAAGTGAAGAGTCATCGGAATGGATATTATGAAGAACACAGATCAGGAAGCACTACTACAATTCTGGAGTCTATCAGTCAAAGTAGGCTGGTGGACGGACTGCCTGTGCCGATCTCTTGGTGGGTAGCTGAGTGCGCAATCTTTTTTTATCAGTCGACGGACACGCATGGCTACACGCAGTCTGTCACTAAAGAAGACGAATACGCGTTACCGAAAGACCGGATTAGTATTTCTTCCGGGATTTCCGTATCGATCTAGTAAGAATGAAATGATTAAAGGCAATCTAAAGAAACAGAACAAAATTTGAGTGTCGGGTAATTGTTAAAATCGAACCAAAAAAGGATGCCGGTACCGATGATCGAAAAAACGAATTTTATAAACGATGGCGTTGTAACAAGGGAATGTGGTCACGCCTTAATTGATTATAGAAATTCTATCTGTTCCGAGACGATTGAATTAAATGCTAGCTCCGTATTTCTCCAAAACTTGTAAGAATGTAGTTGTTCAGGGAGTGCAAGTTATCCAGAAAAGTGAAATTTCGAGATTAGGACTTTTCTCGGGGTGAATACGAAGACCCAGGAACGGGTCAAAATTATAAGGCTGGATGATTCATCAGATTTTAATTCAAATCGCTCGAAATTGCCCCAGGGTTGTTTCAGGGAAGGAGGGCGTTGTCGGCTGTAGTAGGAAAGTGAACTCCTTAAAGAGACAGAAAGAAGGGGCAGCTCGGAATGGTATCCTAAAAAATAATCCAGCCAATGAAGATACTCCGTTTTGCCGAAGATTTAAGTAGAAGACAAGGCTATGCGAATGATTGCAATAATTAAAATCTTGTTGGATAATTTAAACGCACCTATTGATGAGGGTCATCTTAAATCATTTTTTAAAGAGTGTTTGGGTAAATCTTAAATGACCGAAAGAGGGCTGAAAATGATAGACCCGAAAGCACCATTAATGCAAGTAGCTAATGGTTTATGCTATTCATGAATTAAGAAACTGCTATAAGTTATTAAGGTACGGAGCCTAATTTGAATAATAATAAAAAAACGAAATATAACAGACCGCTACTTTCCGTTCGCCAAAGGCTGCGATTCTGTAGCCCGTTGATCGTCAAAATAACGAGAGTCCGTTATCGAACGCATTATAAGGAAAAGTAAATTTTCATAAACTTTTTTCACGACATGCCACAAAATAGATAGATTAAATCATAAATTGAAGTAATAGGCGCCAATCAACAAATCTGAGGAAGTGTTTTCCAACAAGCTCACAAAATCTAAGGAATGTCGATAAATCACCACGACTAGGAACACTATACCTAATATCAATGAAACTCTTTATTCTCGATACAGTCTCTATATACATGTTTTATAATTGCATGCTCTCTGGAATGATTAAAATTCTTCAAAAAGAACTAGAAAAATTTGCAATCGCAAATAATTTTTAAAAGCGCAAACAGAGCTATGTTTAAAAGTAGCGCCTGAGCACCCTGAATATGCAAAACTAGTTCTTAGCCGATTGATGTGAATATTTTCAAAATGATTCAGAGGCAAACAAATTAGAATTTTCGTAAGAAAAAAAAACTATAACATAAAAAAAGCTATTTAAGACCCTCAAGTTCACAATCATCCGAGGCGAATCATATTTACAAAGTTTGCTAAATAGTTGAAATTTTCTATAGAAAATTATAAAACAATTGTAACAAATTCTCAAAATCAATAACAGAACCCTCGCGCCGTATTATCAAACTTTTCCAT
Organism: Belonocnema kinseyi; assembly: GCF_010883055.1. Taxonomy (NCBI): domain Eukaryota; kingdom Metazoa; phylum Arthropoda; class Insecta; order Hymenoptera; family Cynipidae; genus Belonocnema; species Belonocnema kinseyi. Next base: position 140,169,925 of record NC_046661.1, on the reverse strand, counting down.
GTTTCACGAGTTTGATTTCAGTAGTATTTTTTAATAATCATGTACGGTCCGGACTGAAGAAATTTATTCGCATTAGAAAATTGTTTGCTGCATATGATTTAATTAGGAAATATTTAAACAAATAAAATTTGGTATTATCTGCTAATAATTAGTGTCTCACTTTCGGCTAATCAGATCTGTAAAGTAGCACTAGTAATCAGTTCAATTTTACCAAATTTAATGTAGAGACACATTAAAATATCTCATTTAAGGCACATCGTTTCTAGAAATTTTGTTAAAGAATTGCAATTTTCCATGCAAAATAAGTAAAATATACAAGATTTCAAAAATTTTCGAATAAAAACAATACTTTGTGAAAAAGTAGTAGTAAAAATATATATAATTATTTTGAGTCCATTGATCCATTTTGATTTGAAGATTGTGAGCAATTTTTCTTTTTCTTACATTTGTTAAAACTATCAGAAGGCGGTTTTTTCAATTGGTAAAGATTACATCATGCTTGTATTGTCAGTGTGACCTTCTTATTATTTAAATCGCGTTAAGAATGTAACACAATCACGTTATCTTATGAAATGACTTATTTTTCACGTTTTTCCTTATCATATCTCTTTTCTAATTATTATATTGAGTCATAGGTAAATTTATTTATTTGTATGAAAAAATCAGTTGCTTTCCACGATTGACTTAGAAAAGATCTTGACTAATCTAATTGGTCATTTTTTACTTATCTTTAGTGGTCTACTTTTGCAGAAAAAAATCTATACAATCAAAATAATCTTCTTTAGACATTCAATTTTATACTTTTTCGGACTGCTGGTTATTTGAAGCAAATTATTTTTTACAACTGTAGCTGAATAATGGTCATTTTCAATGGAAAATAACGAAAATACGAACTTTTTTTCGGTGAAAATTCTTAAACGAACTCAGTTGAAAAGTAGAGAATGGTAATCCTAAATTTAAATAGTTAATTGAACCATTGATGTGTATTGATTCTCAATAATTTTAAGATTGCACAATTTTTTTATTTTTTTAAACTCTGTTCGAGAAATTGAAAGGTAATATTTGAAAAATTAAAACAGATTAGATCAGCCTAAATATTCTAAATAATTAAAAAATGTTACACCATAGTATCGTTTTATCGAACCTTTTTATTTTAACAATTTACATATTTATAAGTTTAAAAAAATGATTCTATACAGTTTTTAATAATTTAATAATATAAATTATACAATTAATAATATAAATTATAAATTAATAATTCTATAGTTCTTAATTCAGATGTTTGAAATATGAGGGCAATTTTAATATTAAATTTTTTAAAATAAAAAAAAGAATATACTTGAAAAATATTTGATTAGAAAATTTCATGAATACAGATTAATACTAAATGAATTGTTAAAAATCAAACGATTTGAAATTAAACCTTTAAACATTGAGTTGTTGAAAATGAAAACAGATTAAAATAAAACTACTTCAAATGTATACTAAAATAATAAAATATTTTGTTTAATTTTGAATGTTTACAATTGTATACCTTATGAATTATCATATTGAACGCTAAATTTTAGATTTATTTTTTTGATAGAATTAAAACTTAAGATAGTTAAAAATCTATTGAGAAGCTTAAGAATGGAAAAGTTAAATCTTACATTTTTGTATGACTAAACATTTTTTAGTTTTGAATGTAGTATGGATTCGTTTAATTTTCCACGTTCTATAGTAAAAATATTTTAATTTTCAACTTTTTCGATCAAAAATTACTTTCATTTTAAAATCTGTTTCAGACTAAATTAATCGTAAACGTTCATAATTGAACATTTTTCAGAATTGTAGTCTGACATTTTTTTATTTTGAGATCTTCTAACTTAAAATTGTTTACGTCCAAACAATACCTAATTGAATTTGTTCAAATTTTTATGCTTTCATCTAGAAACGAGAAATCCAGTGGTTACATTTAATTTGACTTTGAACTTAACCTCCAAAGATATTTCAAGATCAACTTGTGTGTTTTTAAATGGGAACCTCTATTTTTGACATCGGCAATCGAAACATTAGGAAATTTTACGTTTAAATGTGCACTCAGGTCATATGTCAGGTGTAACTTTGCAGATCTCCTGAAGGTCATTCAAATTTTAGCATGGTTCGGCTTAAGTTAACGGGACGACTCTGTATTTGCTTTGGCCAGGGTTATTTTTGGAGTAACTTTTAACGAGAAATCCAATGGTGACCTTTAGTTCTACATTGAACTACATCTTCAAGGTCATTTCAATGTTAACTTTGTGTTCTTCACGTTGAACGTTACCAGCGAACAATGACGTAGACCTGAGTACATATTTAAACCTGAAATTTCTCACTCTTTTGATTGTCGAGGTCAAAAATAGGGATAATATAACCTCAGGTAATATATTTTAAGGGCAGTCAAGGTCACATACTGAAAAAGTAAAAGCTGCTGATAATTAAGCAACATATTGTTGACAAAATACCGCTGTATTTGACGTAAGAAGGATCACGCAAAATATGGAGAGATGAATCAGCGAGAATCGACAGTTTCTTGTGGATCCATCATGCCTCTTCAGCGTTGCCTCTGTGTTTGTCAAAAAATCGATCAAGCTCAACGAGGTAGAGACTGTTTAAAGAGAAGTATACAAGATCCCGAAAATACTGAAGTTAGAAAAGATACTGATATTATCATACGCTTGAAGGAGTTATGCAACAACCTTATAACATCTGAGAAGCAATGTCCATCAATAATAGCCAAAAAGGTGAAAAAAGCAATTAGGGGTACAAAGAACTTTTCCGCTGCAGGAACATATGGTATCAGTTTGAACACACTGTATAAGATCTTTACAGCTGTCCTAAACAACAAGATTGTTCAAAGAATTGCGTCTCTGTGGAATGAGATGTACGAACAAGTTGGCACGAAAAAGGTGTAGCAGACTGCCGAGAGAACATGTAATTGACAACCAGAAAGCTTCAGAAAGCTTAAAATATCGTCAAGAAGTAAACATGTGAGATTGGTATAGACTTTGGATTGAACAGATGTCAAAAATCATCTGAAGAAAGGAAAGATTACACAGGCCGACAAAATTTGACAAAGGTCCGGAACCAGAGACCAAACCTAGTATACCCGAAGGTTTTTGCTGCGCTGAATCCGAATCCGACCTCAGAAA
>NC_046661.1:140149953-140166655 GCF_010883055.1 Belonocnema kinseyi | reverse complement strand
GATGAAATTTTTCTGAGGTCAGATTCGGATTCAGCGCAGCAAAAACCTTCGGGTATAGTAGGTCTGGTCTCTGGTTCTGAGAATTGTTGGCCTGTGTTATTGGCGTTAACAAGGACCTTGAGCTTGTAGATATAAGTATTATTAGACATCTTGACACTGGATAGACCTAGACATGCCTGGGCGTGCCTCGACGCTGCATTTAGGACGTCACATCAGTGAAGGAGACTTTTCGAAGCAGATACAAACATCTTCTTAGACAGATTTGGTCGTCCAATCTGTTGAAGTTAAACAGTTTATCTGCAACCAACATTGGCAAAAGGGAACGTTTGGAACTCAGTAATTAAAAAATGAACTTTATTCAACTTCTGTAGCCAAAATGCTTACGAGCTGACGCAGTTTTGCAGTTAAGTATGCATTCTAATAGGAATTATTTCAATCCAGCAGGCAGCCAATCTCATCTCAATGTTCGTTGCCAGAAATATTCCCGTACGAGATTTTATAGCGGGCATTGAAAACGCCGAAACATACTTTGAAAAAGCACGTGAATCCCCCCTCTTCATCGTCGCGTTAAGTAAACTCACTGTCCCAGCTAGAAAGTGTACATGAAACAAGGAATTTGCACACATCGCGAAGTTATTCGATTAACTAAAAGAACGCTTTGCACCCAGTAAATCCTTTAAATATTATTTTGAGAAGAAGTAGCCCATAAGTCTAATCCCCAAATAGCAGGTCGCCATTTAATAATTCATCAGGGGATTTCCTGATAGCATCTTCTTATCATGAAACGCAAGGGATAGTGAAACTCTGAAAGAGGCTGTAAAATTTTTGAAGCGTGCTAAAGAAAGTATAAAGGCTTCAGGAGTGTCCTATGGTTCCTTCCGCATTGCTTACAAATATTGCAAACTCACCGATGCGTATCAAAATTACCCTCAAAACAAACATAGCCCTGCAAAAGAATGACGTTTATATGAACCTCAAAGTGACAACTAAAATTTTTCCGAAAATTCTGGTTGTCTTTATAGCAATAGTACTGAGCGTTATTACCTTTCGACTGTGTACAATACGATTGGGAATGTAGATCTGTAGATCTGTAGGCTATCTTCGCGACTATCAATAATTCGATAACCAAAGATTCTTAGTCTACTTATCATTGGATATAAAAGGGAGTTATTTTTCCGGAATAATAAATACTTGGGTTAACTAACTAACTCTCTTAAAAAAAGAGATCATGGTATATGTTAGCGCTTCCGCTGAATCCAGAGACAGAAAAAGCTGTGACACAGAAAAGAGAGTCAAGGACCTTGATTTAAAAAATTTGTCAGAGGAATTGTCAAGATCATCAAGAAAATATAATCAAGTCAAACCCTAGCAGAATAAGATTGTTTCCTAAATCATCAAACTTTAGACAGGATTCTGAAGAAAAATTCTTCTTGCATGGTAGACAAAGTATAATTTGCTACTATATTTGAAGAGTCTTTAGATAGCGAGTATGAAAAAAGCCTCAAGCTCAAAAGGAAAAAAAAAACATTTACGGCTGTAACCGCCTGAGGCGATCACGCCTTTACTTTCCTCACCGCGGAACAGCTGGGCAAAAAAATTGTGACATACTGATTCCTCAAATATAAATCAAACAGGCGTGAAATCGAAACGAATAAATTGCAAGCAATAAAGAAAATTAAGACAAGGAACTGGAAATCATGAAAAAAGGAAAAATATCTGAACCTTATAACCCGAGAATAATAAAACCCCTGGTTTTCAAGAAAAGACCTTTAAACCATATATATACTAACTAAATTTCTCAAACCTTGCAGACTTGAATAATGCGCTCATAAACCTTGGACAGTCGAACCCTGGACCCTTCAATCCTGGACCCTGAAACTCTAGGACTTTAAGTTCTACGATCTATAACCATAGACCAATATATTTTAGACCTTTAATCCTTAGACGCATAAACCGCATATTGATAAAATACTCTACACACTCATACAATTCACTCATCAATCTTTGGCACTCGAACCTTACAGCTTCAAACCGAAGATTTTCAAACTCTAGGTTCCTAAAATAAAGACCTTTAAATCACAAGCACATAAACCATAGATACACAAATGCTAGTCTCACAAACCTTGCCTAGGGTTTGACTTTCCAAGGTTTATAAGTGTACTTTATAGACGTTAAATGTTTGTGAGACAATAGTTTATGGATCTGCGGCTTATGCGTCTATGATTTAGGAACCTAGGGTTTAAAAATCTTAGGGTTGTTGGTCTAGGGTTCAACTTTTCAAGATTTAAAAGTTTACTTTATAGGTGTGCAAGGTTTGTGAGACTAAGGCTTGTGGATGTATGGTTTATGCATCTATTGTTTGAATTTCCATGGTTTAGGAACCTAGAGGTTTGAAAATCTCAGGTTTAATTATCAAGCGTTAGACTTTTCCAGGTTGATTTATGTATTGTTTAGATGTGCAAGGTTTGTAAGAGTAGGATTTTTTATCATGATTTATGCGTCTATTGCTTAAAACTCTATGGCTTAGATACCTAGGGTTTGAAAATTTTAGGTTTGATTGTCTGGGGTTCGAGTGTCTAAGGTTGGTGAGTTTATTGTATAAGTATGTTGGGTTGCTCATGAATAAAGAGTCTATGCGTCTACGAATTAAAGGTCTAGGATATATTGGTCTAAGGTGTTAGATCATAGGATTTGAGGCCCTAGGGTTTAAGGCTCTAGGATTTTGGGGTCTAGGATTTTACAGTCTGGGGTCTAAAGGTTTATAGTTCGACTTTCCAAGGTTCATGAGAGTATTATTTAGATGTGCAGGGTTTGTGAGATTTAGTTCACAGATTTATGGTTTAAAGGTCCATGGTTTGGGAACATAGGTTGTGAGGGCGAAGGGATTTTAGGTTTAGGTACTTTTTCTTTTTTCGTGATGTACGGTTCGACGTCTCAATTAATTTTTTTTCTTTGTTCGTTTAGATTGCAAGCCTGTTTAATTTGTTTTAAAGGAATCAGTATGTTACAACTATTTTCCTAACTGTGCTCCAGTGCATATGAAAGAAAATTCTCCAAATTCAAATTTGGCAATGCCCTAGGTGCTCTAATCGAAACAAACTGACAAAGAATCCTTAGATCCAATCTATGCCCCACCACCTTATCTTTCATGCCCTCCTATCGACCGGTGAAACTTCAGCGCCACTTCAATCCGTGGTGACGTCTGAACTTGATAATAGCCAACATGTTACACAATTAAAGGAATTTGAAGGTTATTATTAAAAAGGTTTAGGACTTAATAAAGGATTCAGAAATTTAAATCTCACAAATTTATTAAGCAACTAATTCAAGAGAAAATAAAGCTTTTAACTTTTTTGAAAAATCATGCCTGTCAATCTCAAGACCCCATCATTAATAACTTGTAAATAACTTATGCCAACAAACTTATACATACAAACAAATTTTCGAGAAAAAATGTAAGAATGAATAAATTAATCAAATTTTAATGAGAATAGACTTTAAAAAAATTGTCGTTTCTTGAAAGTCTATTGCCATGAAAATTTTATTAATTTGTTCACTTCTACATTTTCTCTCGAGAATTTGTACTCTTCTTCGCAAAAAATTAATATTTTAGAATCACAATTATTTCCATAATATTTGAAATTTTCTTATGAATGTTTTTTTTTTGTAGAAGTGTAGAAGTTTAAACATTTACTCTGGAGAAGTGACGGACATTTATTTCTTCTTATCAAAAGTGCTATAAAGAAAATTTTATCGTCGCATTTATTATCTTATCTTATAAAATAAAAAACAGTGTTTCATGTTGGATGCCACTGCCAATGACTTATTCCCATCATATTTGGTCAATCGATTATAACGGCATTATTCGTCATTATTGACTAAAAACCTGTTATCATTAACATTATAATGATTGTTAAAGCAGGTAACGTTTGCGTCCATACAATTATCAATATCAAGGTAAATAATCAATTAATACGAAAAATATTACGCATTTTACGAGCAACTCGTATACTAACAAATAATTATTATCTTTCTAAATAACAAATTATTTATTACTTTAATCAATTAAATTTGAAAGTCCAAATTGAATTGTTTTAAATTTGAGTATGCTTTAAATGAAACATTTCGAACCCAATAACTCTCCAATTATTTTTTAAAGAAAAAACACTATCCAAATCATTTATTATAATATAAAAATATTTCCTATTAAAAAAAAAACCGCTTGGGGTTATTTATAGATAGTTGTTTCACTGATACTGATTATTAGAGCGTCCAACTTTTTTTTTATATAAAAAAATTTCGAAAAGTTTTTTCAAAATCGGCCTCCGCCAAACTATCAAGAATGAAACAAAATAAAATAAATTGTATATAAACTAAATTAAATTTGAAAAAAAATTAAAATAGGATAAAAATGTTGGCTAGTAAACTGATTTATCCAGAAATACCTTTCGTATGATGCCGCAGTAGTTTTCCATTAATTTTTAAGAACAACCAAACATTTCACCCAATATTTACAAATAAGAAAGATTCAAGCAAACATTAACAATTGTGTGTATTTATTCTGTGTCATTTGTACGTATTCGCGGTGGCGTGAAAAAAAACTAAATAACGGCTACAATATATAACCCAGTAAACTCTGTGATTATTTTTCGCGTCATCAGTTACAATCTTCAAGAAATTCTTCAAGAAATTATCCCTAATATTTTGGGATGCTGAGGACCACCATTCTGACTCTGTTGATTTCCTCAGCATTTTTTATCAACTATGTTGGTGAGTAGAATATATTAGATAATGTAATAATTATTTAACAATTTATGACTAATCTTTATAGTAGGTGCTAGAGCCAAATCCAGTCAAATTTGGATTTAGTGACGGTTTTGCGACTAACGATGACTATAAATCTGGAGTCTCAGAATTGGTTTGTTTCTCTCTTGTATTCCTCTCTGTTTTTCACGCCTGAGTGAATACGACAAACCTTCACGGAGCTTCTCTCATCCATACCCGCGGTTCTATTCTAAAAATATCCACGGTGTTTTAATTTTCTACTCAGGATTTCGTGTCCAAAAGAGAGCCATTTTTGCATCTATTTGGAACTTCAAGGAATATTTTTGCGATTCGAGTCAATCTAGATACTGGGCCTGTTTGTCTGGGGACTATATATATTTTAACATCTCCCACATTATTGTATAGGAATTTCAAAATTAAAGGTAAAACCTTCAACAACTAAAATTCAGTGATTGTGAATTCTCTTTTGTTAAAGCTCCTTCGGCTTTCATGACCACATTTTCACCATGTGTCTCGTGAGAAAAAAAAATTTTTAATAAAAATTTTAAATGTCATTTAAAACCGATTTTCTTATTAAATATTTTATTGTACCTTGTGCCTTTTTATCCAAAAATTTAATTGGTTTATTTGTGATTAGACTTTTCACGAATAAAACAAGAACTACGCGTCTAATCAAAAAATAATTAATACAAAATTGGCAGCCTTTTTTGGGTGAACAACTTTGGCCCATTAATTTTTTCCATATCCATTTTTTGTGTGCATAATTTTTGTTAATTCATCTTTTGTGATATTTTGCATAGTTTGATTGTAAAATGGAATTTTTGAGTATTTTAGTGCTCTTAAAATTTGTATTTTTACTATTTTTGATCTCATTAAAATCTGAATTTTTCATTAAAAAAAAAAAATAAATAAAAAGGCTGTTTCGATAATATTGTGGGGATGTCAAAAATAAACTTTTTCCTTATCTTGAATTCGATATACGGCTATTTTAGTACACGAAAATACGAACAATTTTTTCCTATTACTTTTTCAGATAAAAAAAAAATTTACCAGAGTGATAGCAGTTTCAAAATAAAAAAGAAAACGAAAATGATCATTTTAAGCCAAAGAACGAACGACATAAAAAAAGGTCACAGGGAAAAAAAACGTTACTTTTTTAAGACCCTATGAGATTGTCATAAAAACTTTTTGAATTTCTTAAAAAATTGAAAACTGACTATCGCTGGGAAATGTAAATAAATATACTATACACTTTCTACAAAAGTGTTTTAAATAATGTTGAAAACTTCACATTTTGAACAAAATCGAGCACGAAGCACAATATTCGTGATAAGCATGTGTTCGCTAAAGTCGAAAGAGCTTTAACAAAAGAGAATTCACAATTATCAAATTATAGCTGTCGACATTTTGACGCTCGCTTTAGCCGCTCCCAAATTGGCGAGCGTTTAGAGCTTCCGCAAACCTGACAAGTTTAACAGGTTTTTCTTGTAATAAAAAAAGACATTTTTGTACATTATGTTCAGATTCATCAGTTTTAGGTGAATCGAGAAAAAGCTTCAAATTTTTTTCGCAACTGACGAAAAAGTACGAATTAAAACTAATTTTTTTAATTATCACCGACTTCAACTAAAACTGTTAACAAATTTCCAAATAACAATCATCTTCAAAGGTTTTGGTCAATTAATATTCTTTGGTCGAAAATTCAACTTCTCTCTAGAAAATTAGTTCTTTTCGATTAAAAATTCATATTTCTTTGCTGAAGATGAATCGAGACAGGATCGAAAATTTAAAATCATCTCTCCGGTAGAAACCCTGTACTTTTTGAGATCCAAATTAGAATTTCTAAGCTTCAGCTTGGTTTTAATTGCAAAAATTGTATAAAATTTCTATTTAACTAATGCATTTAGTTAGAAAGTGAAAGATTATATGAATTATGATATCTTTTTTAACGAATTTAGTCAATAATTTTTTTCCTTTCAAACTTACTCTAATCAAATGTAAATATCTCAGAATAATAACCTTGAAGCCTTTGATCTATGATATTTAAACTATAGGATATATAATGATAGAATCTTAGTTTCAATGAATAACAGTTTAAACAACATAAGTTACAAAATATGTGACAAGAATGACTATTTCCAATGGGAAGGTGCAGTGAGAGGAAAAAGATATTCATATAGTATTTTGCGAAAATTCTCATTCAAAATAGGAAATTCAGTGCCGAATGCTTTCTCGGAGACCCGAGTTCGATTCCCGCCAGCCCTGATTTCTTCTGCAGAAGTTTTTTTCTCTTTCAACTCTCTCTCTCTCTCTCTCAGTATGTTTAATTTAGAAAATTTATAATGGGTTCTTATAAGCCCCCACCCTGACACAATCTTTATTTCATATTCACTTTCCTTATCTAATTGTTTAACTTTCCTCTTTTTGCTGTACGCTTCTTTCTTTTTTTTTGTCATACTGCCTGAACTTAATCATTTTACTATGCATCGCCTGACATTCTTCCCACAATCGTCGTACCACACACCTTAGTCGCACTCCCAATAATGACATCCTTGATAATAGCCGATGCGCTCTCTATATTTTTATTGTCTGTTAGCGCCTTCCAAGTTGTCTCTTCTATCAGTGTGTTTATCTTATTCTCAAAATCTATTCACACTTCTGGTTTTTGTAAATTCTCAGTCTTGATTCGCGTTTCTTTCGTTTCCCTTTCTTTCGTTTGCATCCCTGACCTAATTTTATTTTAGACACCACAAGGTAATGATCAGTATTGCATTCACATCCATCATGACCCTCGTATCTTTCACTAGTTCTCTTAGTCATTCATCCGCAACTACAAAGTAAATTATATTGTGGCTATAACCTGAAGACCAGATGTATGTCCGCATGTAAGCTTATTGAAATAATTGAACGATCAACTACCAATGATTCTGCAGGCTCATCTTACGTTTGACCCAAGTCTTCACAAAGTAACGTCTCCAATTCTGCATCAACAATATTTTCCGGATTGCCTGGACGTTCTTGGACATCTATGCTGGAATCACCAGTTTTTTAATTTTCAAAATCAGTACTCAGATGTTTTAATCGATTGCGTATAATCCCCGTAAGTTTCTAAAATCGACCAATGACATTAACAGCACTTTTCTCCGAATTCAAAAAGAAAAGTAAAACTTCCCGAAAATGCTGCTTTGCTGGTATATTAGCCAACAGCTTTAATCCCACAAGGTATTAGTAAAAGTGATGCCATCTCTTAACAATCCCTTAAAATCAGGGCCCCCTTCTAATAATTTATGCATAGCCATGACGCTGCTAAATAAATTAGCAGATGATCAAACCATTATTAAAAATGTCTGCTTCGTTCAACTCTATACATTTCTAATGTATTTTTACAGAACTAAGTTCACATGAATTTGGTAGCAGCAGTAATCCTAGCAGTCATCTTCCCATATTGGTATTTAACATAGGAGAACTCCTTGGTAATAATGTACAAGTGCTAATACACCGTGGGATTGTTCTTTCAAAAGTAAGAAAAAGAGATCATATTGTTGTCCCATTTATGAACGGAAACCAATTTTGTCAATACAAAATAGAAAAAGCAAGAAGAAGTAGAGATGCTCCTGTTCAGCAAATATTTGAGCGTGTGGATGTTACCCCTAGAAAATGGCTAGACGATTTGACTACCTATGCTAATGAAAAACATGTAAGTACACTAGAAAAATAAGGATTATTTTTTGCTTTGGTTTTATTTTGTGTGATCAATTAGCAAAGGAATTTGTGAAGAAGGAGATTTTCATGAAATAATAATTCAAAATTGTTATTCATTTAATTCCTTATAAAATGATAATCTGTCAGTGGACACAATTTTCATCATCCTGTCTGCACAAATAAACTTTACACGAAAACGAAATTCGCAGGAATGCCTTAAGAATTTTTTAAATCTCTCAAATCCTCTACAATTTTTTAATTACCTCATATGGCTTAAATTAGTTGGAATCCTTTTGAAAAACCCTCAGGTTAAGTTTACATTATTTTGCGAATTTGACTAGAAATCAGTTAAAGATCTTTAGAATTCTTTAAAAACTTTAGAAAACGTAAAAATCTATTAAAACAGGTCGAAACAATTACAAGTTCCTGAAAAATGATAAAAATTCGAATCCGGAGATATTCTCCTAAAGCTCCAATTTCCTTTTTGTTGCAGCTCGTTTAGAATAAAAAATTGTCCTCTAAATGTCTTCTGAAATTTCTTGATATACCTTAAAAATAGTTTCAAATACTTAAATTCGCTAGAAATCTATTGAAATCTTTGGAAATCCTATAAAATTCTTCAAAATTCCCTCTAAGTTTTTAAATATCTGAAAATTCTTTTAAAAGCCTTAAAATCTTTAAATTGTTGAAATTCTTACGGCAATATAATATCACGAGATAATCTATTTTATGCTATTTCTAATCTGGTTTAAATTATTGACGGCCCAGGGATAACTTGTAGGATACCACGATATTAATGTGAGAAAATCTGTTGATGTATTTGAAGTTATTTAATTCTTTTAGAATTGCTAAAAATTCCTTGATATCTGTTCAACCTTGTGAACTGCCTTGAAATAATGTAAGATCCTTTGCTAAATGAAATAATTAATAAATTATTTGACTGTTTGTATCTAGTTTCTCTATTTTTCACATAAATTCTTTCAATTAAAATAAGCAGGGAGAAAGCCAAATTTCCAGGGCAAAAGTGAAATTTTCGGGGCTAAAGTAAAATTTTCGAAGCGAAAGTAAAATTAGTAGGGTAAAAGTAAAATTATCGGGGCGAAATTAAAATAAGCAGGGCGCAACAAAATTTTCGAGGCAAAAGTGAAATTTTCGGAGCTATAGTAAAAATTTGTCTATCAGAATTAGAATTAGTGGAATAAAATAGTATATTTAACAAGAAAGGGAAGTAGATTTTTCCCCGGGGTAAATGCTGCTCTCGAGAGAATATTGTTCCCGAGGGTGCGCTTACTGCCCTCACTTCACTCGGACAGTAATCACACTCGGGAAAATTTTCGGTCGAGGAGTAAACCCACTTGCGGGAAAAATTTGTTCCTTTAGCCCCTTGTCACATAATGTACTATTTAAATTGAACTATTTCTACATGCTGAAAAATTGTAGCTAGTGACCATTTCGTAATTTCTTGTAAAAAAAGTCATTTCCTTATCATTTCTTTAGCAAAAAGAGTCAGAGTTAAGAAAACCAATTATTTCTTATCACTGCCGGGAACCAATGTTCCTATTTTAATTCCACTCTAGATTGTTTTTATTTTACACTTGATCGGAATGGCCACCTTTTCCCCTGAAAATATAAACGAATGTAACATATATTTCCCGAAAACCGCATTTGCGGGGCAAAATTAAAATTTGTGTGGCAAAAGTAAAATTAGTGGGGTGAAAGAAAAATTTGCGGGGCGCAATTCGCCATACAGTAGAACCTCGATTATATTAATTATTCTATTCAAAATATATCAAAAATAGATAACTCTTCCGAATTTTGTACTTCTTCCGTATTATCAGAGTTTCTGCTTATACGAGATATCTCCTCCCCATATTACTTTAAATAATCTAGGTTCTACTGTATTTAAAATCTGAGTTGCCACGAGTCGCTCAGAATTCGAGCCGCGAACAAATCTATATAAAAATGCCTCGTACACGCTTTTCAGGGCCAAAAGGTTGCTACGATAGAGAGTGAAATAAAATAATAAATGCAAAACGTGACGAAGGTAGACTTTTCTCTTGGGGAAAACCTGCTTATTTCGTCTCTTAGTTACAAACTGTACTATTTCTGAGCATTATTTTAATAACTGAAATGAGCACTGCGATAAAATTTTTTACAGAATCCCTGGGTACTTACAAGTGCTACAATCGTGATGCAGGATTACTTTCGTAGACAACACAGCTCTGTGGATCAACAAAGAAATCGAGAGATTGCTGGTCCAGTTCCCCCTGAAGCATCAGAGCCTTTGCGTGGCCGTAGCATGCTGGAACAGCAGGGCAATACATTTAACCCTCATCCGCACACTTCTCATGGGTCATCCCATGGCTCTATTGATTGGTCTTCTCAGAACACTGTTTATGGGTATCCTTGCCGTCCTTCAGATGTGTCTTATCAGGGCATTGTTTATGGGTATCCTTGCGGTCCTCCAGCTCAATCTTCTCTGGGAGCCAGTTTTCGGACTTCTAGGGGCATTATGCATAGTTCTAATTCTCACCCTGCTCACGGTAACCAAAACTCTCAATGGGTTGCTGAAGAGGAGTATATAACACTTGATAGGCCTCGAATTAATTTGCATGTTGGTACCAGCAGATCAGAACAGTTTTCTCCGGAGCACCGTCCACGTGCACCATCTACCGCCAGGCTTAATAATGAACAGAGACAAAGAAGAAACCGTCATTTCTCACGCGAAATATAATTTCAAACTAATTAATTTACCTGCTCTAAACAAATGTATAACTGTTAATGAACAACACTAAATTATAAACTTAATACACTCGAACTCCAAAGATACGAGCTACAAATATACAAGTGATCCACAGATGCGAGCGTCCCGACTCAAAAAAAGCGAGCGGAATTTCTTCCTGTTTACCCCTACCCTATTTGAGAAAAAGGCGCGCGCCTGTGGACTATGCCTTGAACACGACCTGCACATGCGCGTAGCAGGTCTTAGTTCGTTATCTCGCATTACCCCTGAAATTTAAACTTTCTGGAGAGGAAGCCCCTTTCACGCTCGTATCTTTGGAGTACCTAATTCCCGAGCTTATATATATCTTAATATTATTATTCAGAAAATGAATCATAACTTATCTACAATAAATAAATTATAAACCAAATATAACATAACCTAAAAGTGAATATACATTTACGTTACATTTAATAATCATTTACACTTATCTTGAATTGCTATAAAATCTAACATAAATTTGTATTCCCTTTCAGCTTACGTAATTAAATTTTGGCTATAAATTGTATAGTACAAAAGTAATTATATTAATATCAATATCACTAATCAGAAAATGAGTACAAAATTACCTGCCTAAATTAGAGTTAAAACAATTAATGAATAAAATGGTATTACACAGAACTCGTATTGAAAAATAATCTAAATTATTCTTGATCAATCTTAATTAATCTTTTATCTTTTTCAATATTCAAATTGCATAAAGCTTTTTATTCTTAGTTTTTTACGCGATTGGGACCCAAAATATCTCTTTTTATCAAAATAATTCATCGTGAAAGCATTAAATATAATACAACAGTTTGTCAGTACATTTCTTTTACTTAATACATATTCAATTTTTCAAACCTGTTTCGATTTAATTTAAAAATTATATGATTCTTAGATTTTTGTGCTTTAATTATAAAATATTATAATTGTTATAATCTTAACCTTTTTTTTTAAAATGCAAAAAACGTTTTCCGCCCTCCGCGCAGATCATGTTGATGCGTTTTTTTTAACGCAATCCACGAATGTCTATAACGGTCTCTTAGATATTCTCAAAATGCTGAAGAAAGTATGAGAAGTTTACTAATAATCAATGTACTGTAAATTAAACAAAATTGTGAAACATCAGACGATTAATCACATTGTCAGTAATTTATGGATTCCATGCACTTCTGATTTCATACATTTCATACATTCCTAAAACATTGGGTGATCAATCACATTCTTGCTCGTTTATGATGTTTATACAGTTCTAAAAAATAAGGTGATCACTGAAATTTCATTCGTTTCTGAACTTCATGCAGTTCTGAAACATTAGACGATTAGTCACATCGTTACATTTTTATGAATTTCATTTAGTTCTGAAGCATAAGACGATCAATCACATTGTCTTCATGAAATCCATACAGTTCTAAAACATAAGGCGATCACTTACATTTTAATCATTCTTGAACTTTATACAATTCTCAAACGTAAGGTGATCAATTGCATTTTTATTTGTTCATCGTTAATTTTTTATGAATTTCATACACTTCTAAAACATACGGCGATCCATCACATTGTTACCTTTTTATGAATTTTATACAGTTCGAAAGCATAAGGTGATTAATCTGAAACATAAGGTGATAACTTACCTTTTATTCATTTTTTACTTTTATGCAGTTCTAAATATAAGGCGATGACTCACATTTTAATCGATTTCATGCTTCAAAAAGTTTTAAGAAATAAGGTGATCAATCACATTTTCATTTGTTCATTTTGACTTTTTTAGGAAATTCACACACTTCTAAAACCTAAGACGATCAATCACATTGTTACTTATTTATGAATTTTATAAAGTTCCGAAGCATAGATCAATCAATCACATTGTCATTTGTTCCCGAAATACTTGAAATTTCAAAAGATATGGAGATTAATCACATTGTAACTTATTTATAAATGTTATACAGTTCTGAAGCATTAGGTGATCAATCACAATATTACTCGGTTCTGAAATTCATGCAAGTCTTAAACATAAGGCGATCAATCACAGTTCTTTCGTTTCTGAACTTCATACAGTTCTGAAACATGAAACGATCCATCACATTGTTTCTTGTTTATGAATTTCATTTACTTCTGAATTTTAAAGCGATCATATTTTTACTAATTTATTAATTTCATACAGTTCCGAAGCATAGGGCGATCCATAACATTGTCATTTGTTTCCGAAATACATGAAGTCTTAAAAGATAAGGCGATCACTCACATTTCATACCACTCATAATTTAGTACAGTTGTGAAACACTAAACGATCAATCACAATGTTACTTGTTTCTAAAGTTCATAAAGTTTTAAAACATAAGTTGATCGGTCACATTTCAATCGTTTTTGAATTTCATACTGTTCTAAAGCATAAGGTCATCAATAACATTGTTATTTTTTTCCTAATTTCATGCTTTTCTTCAACATAAGGCGATCAGTCATAGTTCATTCTTTTCTAATCTTCATACATTTGTAAACATAAGACGATCCATCACATCGTTACTGGTTTATGAATTTCATACAGTTCTGGAACATAGGTGATCAATCGCATTTTCATTTCTACATTTTTACTTTCTTAGAAATTTCATACACTTCTAAATGATAAGCCGATCAATCACACTGTCAACAAATACCGCCCAAGTTTATTTCTAGAGAGTTGTTCCACTGATTATAATTATTAGAGTGTCAATATAAGTTTTGTTGACAAAGTGATGTATTAAAAAAAATTTATATATTTTTCTTATATAAAAAAATCTTGAAAAGCTTTTTAAAAAATATATCTCGACCAATCTATTAAGAATTTCATTACACTTGATTAAAAAAAATTAAAATGGGATTAAAATTGTGTCTTGTAGACTGATTTATCCAGGAACATCTTTTTTGCGGTCCCTTTCGTAACGCGTAGTAATACTTTTCCTTCAATTTTTAAGATTAACCAAACATTTTACGGAATATTGACACATAAAAAAGATTCAAGCTAACAAGGACAATTGTGAGTATTTTTTCGGCGTTACGTTTAAATACTCAGGGTGACCTGAAAAAAAAAACAAGATAACGGCTTCAATATATAAGCCAGCAAACTCGCAAATTATTTTTTTTTTGCCATCAGTTATAATCTTCGAGATATTCTTCAAGAATTTTTCCTCAATATTTTAAAATGCTGCAGACCACCATTTCGGCTCTGCTGATATCCTCAGCATTTTTTATTCAGTATATTGGTAAGTAGAATAAATCGAATAATTAAATAATTAATTTGAATTTACTTTTCGATCTTATATTATTTTTTGAATTAATCTGTTTAAAATTGAGTTAAAAAGTTTTTGATCTAATTAGTTAAATTGTCATCTGTTTGAACAATGATATCATTCAGTTTAAAATGCGTGATTCGAAGATGTATTAATTTAAATATTTTCCATTTTAGACTTTTAATTTTTAAGCGTACATTTTAATGTAAGGAATTTTACAAAGAAATTTTATAGACTTGAATAATTAAAAATTGGAAGATTTTAAAATGAAAGATTTTTATTACAAAATTTTTAGTTGATAAACTCTGAATAGGAATTGATGAATGATTTTTCAACTAAAATTGTACTTTGAGATTTAAAAAGTGAATAACAATTATTTTACCAGACCTGTTGGATTCAGTTTACAATTTTAGAATTCGTAGATTTTAAAGTTAAAAATTAAACAGTTTCAGATTGAAAGTCTTATTAATTACAGCAAATCTAAATGTCCAATTTAAACTTTACGAACTAGTTACCACTTTCCAATAAATTAAAAATAATATATTTATAATTAAAGGCTATTATTAAATTAAAAATAAATTAAATATTCCAAACTAAACTTTGAACATTGAAATTTTAATTAATCTATTTAAAAAACATTTAATTTGTAATTCCAATTGTTGAATCTTGACGTATTCATAACAATTGAACACCTATTATTCTTAGAAAAAATTTGAGTACTTTAAAGAGACATTTAGAGAATTTGAAATTATTCAAAATGTATTAAAAATTTTAAATCTTTTTGAAAATTTTAACAAAAAAAAATCCGGCTATTCGTACTGAAATCTAAATAATTTAAACCTTGAAAAAATGTAAAACACCTTTTTTTAAGGATTTTATAACCAGCATTCGTTGCACAACGGGTTATAATATATTTTTTAACTAAAGAAGGCGTTAAACCGTGCGAAATTTTGACTCGATTGAAGGATCAATATGGGGATGATACTCTGTCTAAAACTCAAGTGTTTGATTAAAGTTCAAAAATTTTAATCGGCCAACCTAAATGCACTTAAATTAATAATTTTCAGTTGAATAGTATTAGTAGGTCCAATTGTTCACGTGTAAATTATTGAGCATCTGAATGCACAATTTGTAAATTAAACAAATTTTAAACTTAAAATTTAAAAATTTTAAATTTAAGAGTTCTATTTTGAGAGCATTAATTTTTAACTCACTTTTCATTACTTTAAATGGAATATTTTTTTGCTTCAGGCTTCATTTTTAAAAATCTCATTGACCGTAAAAAACGTTTTCAAACCGCGTTATAGGCGGGAAATGACCAGAAATTTTGTTCTTTGATTAAAGCAGCCAGCCTGTGATGATGTCTAAAATCTTAATCGATTCGAAAGTTACTTATAAATTAAAACATATTTTTCAAATATCACCCGCATTAGTGTGTTTTGTATAATCAAAACATAAAATAAAAATTAAACTTCTCGGAACTGCTGCTTTGCTGGTACGTAAGCTGACATCTTCATTGCTAAATAAAATATGCTGCTTACACGTCGGTAAAACGACATCGAAAACCATGTTTTGATTTTTTTTTACAAAAATTTCAACCCACCATACGGCGATGAAAAGGCAGAAAATCGCGAAAAGTGAAAATTTGCTTCAAATTTGATTAAAATGACATCAAAATCAAGTATTACGATTTTAAACTGATTTATAAACATTGAAAATACTTTACTGGGGTTTTTGAGGTCGCTGGTCACAAATTTTAAGTCACTTTTTTCAAAAAACAAATTCTAGTCGGCGTAAGTTGACAATAAACGTGATAAATTGATATTTTTTCAAAAAATCGATGTTTTGGATACTGTTCTGGAGGTTTTACACTACATGAATCACAAAACTAGAAATTTTTCGACCCTTGATCATAAAGTAAGACTTAGAACCTATGTATAGCGATATTCATGAACTCCATTAGAATATTTTTTGCTTCTTTTAAGAAGTGCCTTAGAGTTTTAATGGGTTAATCAATTGAGTTTGTAGAACTTTCGCTAATACTTCGCAACTTCGATAGTGAGATGTTGGATACTAGATATTAGCTAGCGTGATGAACTTGAACTTTGCAATCATTAGATACTCTCTGCATTTTGGATAGTTGAATTGAACTATCTAAAGTTTATAACTTATATTGCTACTCAAT
>NC_046661.1:140137034-140149853 GCF_010883055.1 Belonocnema kinseyi | reverse complement strand
AACTCAATTGATTAACCCATTAAAACTCTAAGGCACTTCTTAAAAGAAGCTAAAAATATTATAATGGAGTTCACGAATATCGCTATACATAGGTTCTAAGTCATACTTTATGATCAAGGGTCGAAAAAAGTTCTAGTTTTGTTGTTCATGTAATGTAAAACCTCCAGAACAGTATCCAAAACATCGATTTATTGAAAAAAATATCAATTTATCACGTTTATTCTCCGCTTACGCCGACTAGGAGTTGTTTTTTGAAAAAAGTGACTTAAAATTCGTGACCAACGACCTCAAAAACCCCCAGTAAAGTATTTTCAATGTTTATAAATCGGTTTAAAATCGTAATACTTGATTTTAATGTCATTTTAATCAAATTTGAAGCAAATTTTCACTTCTCTCGATTTTCTGCCTTTTCATCGCCGTTAGGTGGGTTGAAATTTTTGTAAAAGAAAAAATCAAAACATGGTTTCCGATGTATTTTTTCCCGTAGAATTCGATTCTGAGGTCAAAAAAATAAAATGTTTCTTTATTTTTTTTTATTTAAAAAAAACCATGAAAAAACCGTGAAAAATGAGGTTTTTCGAGCAAAACCCCATAAAAAAGTAGCTGGACCCTACTTTTTTATTGCAAATTCGGATTCAGCGTCGAAAAATACATAAGAATATATAGGTCTGGTCAATTGCACAGACACTTTTATTTTTTTTGTGGGCCTGTGTTATCCACGTCCACCAAGCGGGTCTATGAATTAACATGTGATACAACCAACATAAAAAATTTCTGTCTCGTTCAACTTTATAAAATCCAGTTGCGTTTTTATAGAACTAAGTTCACATGCAGCTGGTAGCAGCAGTAGTCCTAGAAGTCATCTCCCCCGATTGGTATTTAACATTGGAGAACTCCTTGGTAATAATGAGCAAGCACTTATGCACCATGGGTTGGCTCTTTCAAAAGCGAGTAGAAGATATCACATTGTAATCCCATTTCTAGACGGGAACCAATTTTGTCAATACAAAGTTGAAAGATCAAGAAGAAGTAGAGATGCTCCTATTCTGCAAATATTCATGCGTGTGGATGTTACCCCTAGACAATGGCTAGATGATTTGACTACTTATGCTAATGAAAAGCATGTAAGTACACTAGAAAACTAAGGGTTTTATGTGTTATGGTTTTATTTTATGCGTTCAGTTGGCAAAGAAATTATTGTAGATGTAAATATTCATAAATTAATAACAGAGGACTACAAATCGCCTAAGTCAGCAATATAAGGTAAACCAGGTGTATCTTATGTTTTTGAAGTCGCTTAATCTGAATCCGGCGTCCTTCAGGTCAGTATGAAGGTCAATTCAAGGTTAAACTACACAATTCATTGATAACTAACTAAATCAGGGTACCTTCAGGTTTAAATGGTCGCTGAATTTGATTCGGGTGTCCGTTTGACGCCATCAGGTCAGTATGAAGGTCAGTTTAAGGTCAAACCTACGAAATTCATCGCTGACAAACTGAATCAGGGTACTTTTAGGCTTAAGTGGACATCTTGAGATAAAGGTTAGCGATTTTAATAGTCAAATTTGAAAAAACCTAAAGAGTTTTCATGTTTACCCTGATTTAGTTGGTGAGCGATTAATTTTGTAGGTTGGACCTTGAACTGATCTACATACTTACCTGGTAGCGTCAAACGATTAATTTTGTAGGTTTGACCTTGAACTAACCTTGATACTGACATGATGGCGTCAAATGGACCGTGTAATTCTGTTTAATTCGTTATTCTTATTCTAAAATATTTTTGCATTGATGACATGATGAAATTTATTGCGAACAACCAGTCATAGACAAAAAACTACAAATAATTGTATTTATTTTTGTTGCCAAAGTTCAAGAACTTGCTTATTTATTCGAAATTTCTTTAGTTGGTGGCACTTACTTGTATGCATGTTCAACTTAAAATGAAAAACTTGCTTTGATATTCAAGCCTGAACTGTCATCAATTTATTCATCTCGTAAAGAATAGAAATTTTATTAAAATTAAGTAAAATACCTTTTCTACGAATATAAGGAAAATTAATCCTTAGAAAGTTTTGAATCCAAAAGTTTGCGAAATAGGCCTTTACATTTTCACACATTCTTGCGCAATCGTTTTAAAAGTAGGACTCAAAACTTCCACCACTGTAATTTATTAATAGTGAATTCTCTTTTGTTAAAAGAGCTTAGTTCGAGCGTTTGAGCGCACCTACAATTTTGAGGTTAGGATCGTATGAAAAAAACTACGAATTAACTCTACATTATTTTTTAAGTTTGTCTAGAAGTCAATGGACAAGTTCTAGAGTGCCTTAAAAGCTTATAAAAATCATTAAAATATATTTAAAAATGTGAAAATATGTATCAGTCCCTTAAAAACAATAACAAAACAAAATCGAATCACTAGATATTCCCTTGAAGCTACAATTAAGGTCTCTGTCGATTTAATTGTTTTTGGTTTCTTTACAGCAAGTTGGTTCCTCTTTTTTTTCTTTTTTTTTCTAATTTGCTTCTAATTTGCTGGAATAGTCAGAAATAGCCCAGGGATAACGTGTCTGTATTAAATTAAATAATTAATAAATCATTTGATTGTTTATACCTAGTTTCTCTATGTTTTGCATCAATTGTTTGAATATTTTAACATTATTCATTCTATTCCACACTCAACCGTAATGGCCACCTTTTGTCCCTGAGAATAGAGGCAAAAGTAGTATATGTTTCTTCTAAACCGCATTTGCCGAGCGAAAGTAAAATTTGCGGGGCGATTTTCTTCTTCCGAATTATCCGAGTTTTTGCTTATCCAAAGTATTTCCTCCTCACATTACCTCAGATAATCGAATTTCTACTGTATGTAAAATCTGAGTTACTCCGAGTCGATCAGAATTCGAGCCGCGAACAAATCTATAGAAAAATTTCTCGGGCACGCTTTTCAGGGCCAAAATGTTGCTACGGTAGAGAGTGGAATATAATAATAAATGAAAAACGTGACGAAGGTAGACTTTTCCCTCGGGAAAAACCTGCTTATTTCGTTCCTTGTTATAAAATGTATTTTTTCTGAGCATTATTTTAATACCTGAAATGAGCACTGCGATAACATTTTTTACAGAATCCCTGGGTACTTACAAGTGCTACAATCGTGATGCAGGGCTACTTTCGTAGACAACACAGCTCTGTGGATCAACAAAATAATCAAGAGATTGCTGGTTCAGTTCCGCCAGAAGCATCAGAGCTTTTGCGTGGCCGTAGCATGGAGGAACAACTGAACAATACATTTATCCCTCATCCGCACACTTCTCATGGGTCATCCCATGGCTCTATTGATTGGTCTTCTCAGAACACTGTTTATGGGTATCCTTGCGATGTTCCAGCTGAGTCTTCCCAGGGCACAGTTTATGGCTATCCTTATAGTGCTCCAGCTCAGACTTATCAGGGCATTGTTTATGGGTATCCTTGCGGTCCTCCAGCTCAGTCTTCTCTAGGCGCAAATTCTGAGACTTCTGAGGGCACTGTATATGGATTTAATGCCCACCCTGATCATGGTAGACAAAACTCTCAATGGATTTCTGACCAGGAGTATATAACGCTTGATAGGCCTCGAGCTAATTTGCGTGTCGATACCAATAGACCAGCACAGATTTCTCCTGATCACCATCGACGTGCGTCTACCGCCAGGCGTAGTAATGAACAGAGACAAAGATTAAACCGTTATTTCTCACATGAAATGTAATAATGAACTAAATAATTTACCTGCGCTAAATAAACTTATACGAGCCCTCCACAGATACGAGCGTTTCGACTTCAAAGGAGCAAGCGGCATTTTTTCCCCTCTAACCCCGCCCTATTTTAGAGCCAGGCGCGTGCGAGTGCGCGCTGCCTGGATTTAACTTGCGCATGCGCGTAGTAGGCCTGCGGGCGTTCTCACGCATTACCACCGGAATGTAAGCGTCGCAGGAGTAAGAGTCCCTTTCACGCTCGTATATTTGGAGTTCCTGATTGCAGACCTTTTCGTATTGTTGGAATTCGAGCGTGTGGCCTAACATAGATTATGTAATTAAATATTAGCTATTATCTGCATAATAATAATGAAACTATATTAATATTAAGATTATTATTCCGCAAATGAATCATAACTTACATTAAATAAATACATTACATTAAATTGTAAACCTAATATATCCTAACCTGAAAGTGAATAACGATTTATGCTAGATTTAATAACTATGTGAACTTATTGTAAATGGTTATTAATAAACAGTAGTGCTATGTTACAAAGTACATTTTGTGTATTTTCCGTTCTGTATGAGAGTAGAAACTTACTTTTTACTCCATATCGGTAACGTTGACTAAAAAATTAAAAGCCCAAATAATACGTGTCGTGTTTGATATAGTATTGATAAGTATTTGTTTAATGCGAGTTCTGTTTAAGGCCGTTTTATTCATTAATTGTTATGAAGTAGTTATATTAATTGCAACATTTTTAATAAAAAAATGAATAAAAAATTACATTTATAAAATAAAATTTATATCGATTGAGAAATAAAACGGTATGAAACACAGCTCATATTTAAGAAATACTTCTCAACCCTTAATCTAACACGACACTTAATATTGCGCATTTAGTTTTGTAATCAACGTTGCTAAGATGGAATGAAAGGCAGTTTCTACTCAGAGAGCGAACTCACAATACATAAATTTCACTTCGTAACACAGCCCCACGAAGAAAATTTCCGTAAAAGTAGTTGTCGCCAGTGCTTCCAATTTTGAGAATTTCTTAAACTGCGCTTGCGTCGCGGCGTTAACCCGATTAGTTACTGTTTCATTCCCAACAATGTGTCCTGAAATTATATCACTAAAAATTTTTTTCATCTGACACTCCAAAATTCTATTTTAGGATTGAAACATTATTTTTCATGTATTTCCCAATAATTATTTATCATAAATATTAAATTTAAATATTTATATAGTTTAAAAGGCGCGCGCTAACATTAACCAAGCGGGTCACCGGCGCGGCGCAAGCGCAGTGGAAAAATTTCTCAAAATTGGGGGCACTGGTGTAACGGTGTAACCTGTATTGAAAACTAGAGTTCGAGGGCACTAAGACCCCTTTACTAAATACGCTCTGAACAAGTAAATTCTCTGTCCGGAAAATTCAAATGGCTTGGAGGAAACGTAAAACACAGAAGAACTGAGCCAATGTTTAAATTAGATAATACTAATTATGAATATTAATTCAAGAATATAATAACTTTGGACTTTCAGACAGGAAACATTCACTCAAACTTAATTGGCGTATATTTGGCTAGATGTGGACTTTGGACCCTTTTCCTTGACTTTTCACTCAAGCTAATTGTTGACTTTCGATGGGAGAAGCAAAGCAACCTTGCTCACGATAGGCTATTCGGCAATAAAATCGTGTGACATTAGAAATGCGATTGGTTCAGTGTATTGAAAAATAAATTGTCCGCCAAGACATCGCAAATGACGATTTGTAAGTTAAATAAATCAGTTTATGTATTAAATTTGCCTATGTTTTCAGTGACTTTTGTTTTGAATCCGAACTATTCTCGCGGCTAGTGGTTTGAGCCAGTCAACGACAGGTTACGAATCCTCAAATTTAGCCTATCAGTGCGCTGCTCCATAAGAAAATTAGCGATTGCAGCACCAGGGTGTAGTACCAGTTGTTGCTTGCGCGGTCTATTTCGCGGGTTAACTAATTTTTAGTGTGGCGCCACAGTCGTCCTGTTTCAGAAAAGCATTGGTCTCATGAAAAACTCAATAATAAATATTAAATAAAAACATTGTCGAACATTTTAGTTTACAAAATTGAGATCAAGTATGTTTGATGAGTAATTGAAATGTAAAAAATATAAAAGTCATTGAAGCCTAAAAGGATTCTCGAAAAAGCATTATTTAAAAAGTGCTATAAAGGGCTGTATTCTTAAAATTTCGTATATTGAAAGCAACGTTAAAAATCGTTTTAAAATTTATATTAATTATATTTGGATTTATGCAAATGGCATTTCCATATAAAATTATTCAAATTATAACTTCAAAGATTTCTGTAATTAACAATAGGAATTAAACAGGAGTAAGTAAGTATGCATTTTTTATTGAAAGGTTTATTAGTCGCTGTATATTAAAATAACATTTTTGATTAACAAATATAAATTAATTTTATAATAAATTTAGTGTCGAAACGCAATTGACACAATAAAAATCCTAAGATAAAACGAAATATTGTATTGAAAATGGTAAAAAAAATAAAATTATGATATAAGAAGAGGGGGGGGGGATTATATGAATTAAACGAAGATTACTTCTTAACCAAACATTTGAATTCTCTACCAAATAGTTCTATTTTTATCTAAAGAAGATTTCAGTTTATCTTTGAACACAAAAATGTAAATTTTAGGAATTTAAAAGCGCTTTTTACTCTCTTGATAGGAGAACGTGACGTTGTATATAAATAATCAAGCTACCGTAAATTACCAAGAATTACTAAAAATTTATTAAATTTCCGGAAATTAATAAAAATGTTTAAAATTTATTTTTAGGCAAATTATAGTAAGTTACGATAAGTCACCCGTAATATTACCAAAAAGTACAAGGAATTTCATAAATTTCCAGAAATTTATAAAAAATATTTAAATTGAATTTTGGGTAGCCTATAGTAATTTACAATATTTGCTTGTAAAATTACCATAAATAACTGAAAACGTCCATACATTCCTGAAAATTTATAGACATTTCGAAATAGAATTTTGGCCAATTTATGGTAACTTACCATAAATTACCTGTAATATTATCATGAATTACCAAAAATTTCATAAATTAATAAAAATGCTTAAAATTTAATTTTGGGTAGTTCATGGTAATTTACCCCATTTAATTGTAAAATTACCATAACTTACCGAAAATTCCCATGAATTTCTGGAAAGTTATAGACATTTTTAAATTGGATTTTAGCAATTTATGGTAAGTTACCATAAATTACTCTTAAAATTACCCCAATTAATACTTCCTTCAATCGATATCTAATATGGGCTCAATTCATTAACGTATTTCGAGAAATGTCAGAAATCATCCATTCGTTATAATAAAATATCGAATGCGCTAATGGGTGAGGGAATTTTCCGACTGGTGTGTGCTTTTAGTACTCATTTGCGGCTCGCGCTAACCTGTTATTCTTTTAAAACCTTTCAGAATTCTTAAAATGCTTCTAAATTTTTTATTCAAGATTTGAAAAAATCTACATTTTGTTGAAAAATTTTAAAGATTTTTAAATTTTAAGTCATTTTTGATATTCTTTAAGATTCCGAAATATCTTCTGAAATAATCGAATTTTCCCAATATTTTTTTTTTAATCTTGCAAAATTAAAAAAATTACCCTATAATCTTGCAGATTTTTTTACTACTTTAGAAATTATTTTAAATGTTTTTCAATATTCTCTTATAATTAATTTTTCATAATTAAAAATAATTGTTATTAACCCTAGAAATCTGAACAAATTAAAAAAAAAACAATTTTTAAACCTTTCCCAATTGTTAAAAAGCGTCTACATTTTTTATACGAAATATGCAAAAATCTAAATCTTTAGAACAGTTTTTGAAATCTTTTTAACATTAAATTATTTTTGATATATTTTCAAAAATTGAACATACCAAAGAAAATATTTGAGAAACCTTATTTTTTAAAATTTATTTTAAATTTTTTTAATGGCCCTAAGATCTTCTAGTATTTTTTCGACAGCTTTGAAAATTACAAAAAAAATTTTATTGAATATTCTCTCAAAATTAATTTTTTAAAGAAAAAAATCATTTTTAATTTTCCTAGGAATCGTCAGAAAACTTTTTTATTCTAAAACCTTCACACATCTTTAAAAAACTTCAGCACTTTTTGTTCGAACTCTGCACAAATCTACATTTTGTTAGAGTTTCTGAAATCTCTTTTATTTTTTATCATTTTGGATCACTTTTCAAAATTTCAAAATGTGTTTAAATTTAAATAAATTTTTCCTAGATTTTTTTTTAGATACTACAAAATCAAAAACAACTATTTCTTGACTATAATTGTTGCGATTAGATTTTTCAGATCGAAAAATCTGTAAATGAATTATTACAATTGTAATTTTTTTTCTAAACTGAATATTAAAATATACTCTAATTAGAAAATATGAGGATGGTTTATAATTTCGGCTTATGCTTGGTGGTTATCCTTAATTCTATTGGCGAAAATAATAAAATAATATATTTATAATTTGAAGTGAATTTTTAAGCGTTTTTGTAGAATTGTCGTAGAATTGCAACCTTTTAAAGAAAAATTTCTTTTACTTTACTGAGTAAATTTTGTCTCAATCAAGTTCTCTTCGTCTTCAATGAGCATATCATTCTTGAAAATCAAAAATTCTTTTGAATTCGTCTAAAAGATTTTCCAGTAATGCCAAAGAACTATGGTTTCGAGTAAAACCATTTCAAATACCTTCCCTTTAGTTTTACATCTATTAGAAACCGCCTAGAAAAGACATCTGAATCCAAAGCCGGTCAAACAGTTGTCAGTAGTTGTCGGTTTGCAACTTCTTTTTAAATATCTTTTATTGTATTAGATTTATTGTATTTAATTTAAATTTTGAAAATACGACGGAACGCTTAACATTTTCCGTTATAAATTCCCTAGTGGACACAAAGTTTGGCGACGTCTTTACGACATCGTTACGACATCTTTACGACACCCTGTGTCCATGTCGTTACAGTGTCTTTACGATATCGTGAAAACATCGTCAGATCATACGAGATATTTACGATATCGTAAAGACACCTTAACGACATGGACATAGGATGTCGTAAAGATGTCGAAAAGATGTCCTAAAGATGTCGTAACGATATCGTAAAGACGTCGCCAAATTGTGTGC
Organism: Belonocnema kinseyi; assembly: GCF_010883055.1. Taxonomy (NCBI): domain Eukaryota; kingdom Metazoa; phylum Arthropoda; class Insecta; order Hymenoptera; family Cynipidae; genus Belonocnema; species Belonocnema kinseyi. Next base: position 140,140,932 of record NC_046661.1, on the reverse strand, counting down.
CCACTGGGTCATCCAACAATTTTTCAATGTCAAGTCTATCAACTACGTTATGAGGAATGAGCACGTTAAAACAAAAGAGGGGTTCCTGCGGGCTGCGCGAGAAAAGAGAACTGCAACTTATTTAGCGCACCATTGAGGTACACCATTAAAATAGTATATAACATTTTCCCGTTCTCCCTGCCAACACACTTCGAATCTTCGTGTAAATTTTTTTAACAAAATAAAACTTTTTTCAAATAAAGTTTGCATAAATCTTAATATGTAGTTCTTTTTGGAACGCTTACCAAGATTTTTGTATTATATTTGTCTAAAAACAAAATGGTGCTAACCAAATAGCGGCATTTTAGCAAAAATTTAGATTTTCATGAAACTCAGTAAACCAAGGTTTTTTAAGCCACTGATTATGATTATGATATCAGATTTGCTTTGAAAACAAAATGGTGTTAACAGATTGGCAGACATTTAATCAACTTTCTTAATATTCAATTACGTCTGAAGATTTTTTATACAAATGCTTCACTTGTCGATACATTTTTTATGCAAAATATAGGTACCAAAATTATCCGATTTTATTAATTTATAGAACTCTGTGGCTGTCGGGAAAAACAATTTAAGTCCATTCTTAAAAAAAGTTAATTGATGATGAATTTGGATTTTTTTATCCCTCCAAAGTTCTGTCAGGAATGAAATCCCTGTTTCAGCTTTATTTTACGGAAATTACCATGACATTATGGCTTGAGTCCATTTTTCATGAAAAAAATTGAAGTCCAAAAGGAAATTTTCATTTCTAAAATGATTCAAAAATAAATTGGTTCTGTTTTTTAGAAGTATTCTACGTTATACGCTTTTAAAGAACTTGAGGCTACATTTTTCAATTTGATTCTGTGTTATTTATTACTTGAATGAATACAATGTCAAACTTGCTAATTACCATAAAAAATAACTTTTTATCTCTTTATTAAGCAAATATTTTTAAAAAGTCGTTCAGCATCATAATTAATGAAATTATACTGAAAAATACAAATATGTAGTTTCATATTCAACCTAATATTCATCAGGAAATAATTTTATATCAACAATAAGAATACAGGTTTTATACATAATTGTCTCGTCGTCTCAAAATTCGAGAAAAGTAGTCCATTATTTTTCACACATTTGACTGTTCTTTTTAAAAAAAAAAAATAATAATAATGAAACAGTAAACAGTTGTGATTTTCAATCACCCGCATGATTGTTGAATACACACCCAGTGGGCACAAAGCTTGGCGACGTCTTTACGACAACTTTACGACATCCTATGTCCATGTCGTTAAGGTGTCTTTACGATATGGTAAATAAGTCGTTTGATCTGACGATGTCTTTACGATATCGCAAAGACACCTTAACGTCATGGACATAGGATGTCGTAAAGATGTCGTAAAGATGTCGTAACGATGTCGTAAAGACGTCGCCAAATTTTGTGCCCACTGGGCACACTTTCATTAACTATACAGGCTGAATCGAAATTTGGCCTCAGAGTGGCGTCCCACGATTGCAGAATTGCGTTACGTTTTACGTAATGCATCAATTCACTGGACATTTTAGCCAATAATATTCTCCTAGTTAGTCAGAGAAACACTGTGATTGGCTGAAATGTCTAGTGATTTGACGCATTACGCAAAACGCAACGCAATTCTGCAATCATGGGACCCCACCCTCAGAATTTCTCTTACATGTCTTAGTTTTCCCCTAGATGCAGAAAATAGGGGAAAACCTAAGGGTAATCTGGACATTATTTTGATAATGTCAGTATACGAAAGAATAAGCGTACTGGTGTTATATTCTTATATGTTGGTACTCGTAAAGTCCAAATTCATTCATACAAATTCCCCAGTGTGCTTACCGTTTCCCCTAGCTAGGACAAATCTCGGGAAATTGAAGGTCTATATTTTCATGAAGTTCGAACATTGTAGTCTCGAAAGATTTAGTGTAGGGTCAGTATTAAAGGTGACGTGAAACAGCGTCAAATTAGGGTCTTGGGTTATAAAATGTAGGCTCTAAAAATTCAAAGTAGCTTTAGAAAGGTGATAGAACCTCAAAGTAGGCTCTAATGTTTCATTCTCTAGGAGTTATGAAACTATTTCGGAAGTTACGGAAAAACTAATTGCACCACTCGATTCTTCGGAGAAGATAACATAAGATCCAAGTATACATTTTGTCTCAAAAATAGCAGCTTTGATATCATCTTTGAATATCAGTATTTAATATTCTTATTTATTAATTTATTTTATAGGATTTTGCACTTTTTAGGAAAAAAATTGTTTTTTTTTAGTTTACAGTAGGGCATGGGCCTAATTAGTTACTGGAAATTTTGATTGAATAAACAGATATCTAACTAAAAACACATTCCATGCAAAAAAATAAATAAAAAGTTATTTGTTTCATGAGCATAGATTGTGAAATAAGAACTTGACATGTCATTCTTAAATATTTACAAGATTCTGAAACGTATGTTTGTTTTAGAATCATTTTACTAATCTAGATTTCACATGCTAAATTGATTGTACTGATACAGTTTTGATTGGAAGAGTTTTTTATACAAACGAATACCTAGGTTGTAGAATAAATACGATTTGGTAAAAATAGAATCTTATTTATAGTAAACAAATATACCGCACTAAAAGTTGCATTATGAAATACAACAGTCAAAATTTCAAGTTTTTAGATAGCACTCATGATAAGTTACGCAATTACTGTTTATTCCCCCTCAGTACCTCTTCTTTAACGTCAAAGACGTGTACGAATTTCATCATCTATTAAATAATAAATCTTAACAATATGAAAATTTTTAACAACGAATTGCTAGATGATTATAACGCAGCAATTAAAAAATTCTTATATACGAAATATTTTTTATTATCTCTGCTGAGAATAGGTTCTAGATAATAATTATCTGATAAAAAGAAGTTAATCTTATGTATCTGTCAATTTTTCATTACTGACGATCATGATAATTCTATGTTTTACGTTTTCTGATGAGATGACGATTTATTATTATTAAAAATTATAATTTTGTACTCGAATTTTGTGAAAAGATTAAAAATTTTGAAATATGGACGGGAATTTCTGTCTAACCCATTCAAGATCTCATTTAATTAAACTAGTAAAATTGTCTTGATTTTTAACTTGAAATGCAATTTAGAATAAAACTTTAATACCACGGATAAATAGAGTTAATATAATTATATTACTTTAAAAAAATTTTTATTTTGCCAGACTAACGTTCTCTTAAATAATTTTAAATTTCTCCCAAATTTTGAGCACATTATTTACATTTCTTAAATTTCAATGTGCCGAATATAATACAATGTAAGTGAGTCTTGCGACATCCTGGTACTTGATTGTTCAAAATGTAAACACACATTTTTCTTAAAATCCCTCAGGGTGGGATTATATTCAGCCCTCTAGATTACGTGGATTAAAAATTAAGCCCTAGGAAGCTCCTTAACCATACAGTATCTGTATGAAATAATTCCTAGATTATATTTGAGACATAAAATTATTAACCTATTATTTATAACTTGTAAAAGTTGATGCATTAAATCAATTTGTATCTACTAACGGAAAATTATTTTGCCAAATACGAATAATATCGATATAATTTATATGATGATATATAGAAACACGTAACAGTTGATGTGAAACACATTATCCGAAATAAAACCATGTACAAATAAATATGATTCCTAATTTTCTCAATCGTCAACATGATTCTCTAACTTAATTCTCATATTTTTACAAGGATATTTGTCCCGAGTTAAACATACAGTCTGTCAAGTTAAAGCGTGGGTGGCTTTACTCGCAGTCGGTAAGGTGTATCGACATGATTTTGGTGTCAAAATATTAAGAAGAGCTCCCT
>NC_046661.1:140126867-140136934 GCF_010883055.1 Belonocnema kinseyi | reverse complement strand
GGGAGCTCTTCTTAATATTTTGACACCAAAATCATGTCGATACACCTTACCGACTGCGAGTAAAGCCACCCACGCTTTAACTTGACAGACTGTAACTAAAAACCCAGTGGGCACAAAATTTGGCGACGTCTTTATGACATCCTCACGACATCTTTACGATAACTTTTAGACATCCTATGTTCATGTCGTTTCGCTGTGTTTACTATGTCGTAAAGACATCGTTAGATCATGCGACTTATTTCCGATAACGTAAAGACACCTTACCGACATGGACATGGGGTGTCGTAAAGTTATCGTAAAGATGTCGCAACGATGTCGTAAAGACGTGGACAAACTTTTTGCCCACTGGGCACATAGTCGCTTAGATTTACTTTCCAGAAACTGCTTGGCAAATTGACTTTCTCTGTTACAACAAAATAAAAACTTTTTTTGGTACACTATTTCTCGTCTTAATGGTCTTTTTTAATTCTATTGGTAAATATACGTGTAATAATATTTATTATATTAAGTTAATATCCTACTTATAAGCTTAACTACATTTCTAATCCCACTTTAACTTCTTTGAGCTAATAACGATTTCTCATTATACAAAATATTGCATTACATTACATTTTTACAAATTTTGCTTTATCGTGCTCAAGTGTGCAAGATAGGAATGTTATTCATTTCATCTTTCAACCTTGTTGTGCGCAAATAATTTTTTATCATTCGGAAAAGCTTCGAAGGATTTCAAAAAGTGGGGCGAATCCGTTTCAAATCTGCTTTGCAATTACACTAAGATTTGATCAAAGATTCAGTTATAGGATGAAATTCGAAATCTCGTTGTTTTTTTGTCAGCGAAGGGAAAGTCCTTGCTGAGTAGTAATACCTTTAGAGTGCTAAAAATGTTGCGCAGTGATGTGTGGTGCTCCATAATCTGCTTCTTAAGTCCAGTGGATAAAGGTTAAACGACGTTCACTTTATTCAGATCGCGCAAAGTAGTATCGGGCCTGATTTACGAATGCCTGATCCTAATTTTGGGTGAACCAGAACTTGTTTACGTGTACTTTTCAATTCCAATGGTCCTTCCGTATAAATGACCGAATCATAGTTTTGAGGGCCCTTTTGGTTCTGTCTACCGACTTCGTTTGCGGGTAGTAGAGGAGTGTAATAAAACGGTGAATCCCAAATGCTGCTCGTCGTAATTTTATCTGCCTTATTCGCTGCATTCCGAATGTGCACCCATAATGTGAATTTTGTATCGAGATAAATACCGAGATATAATAATTCTGAAATTTAACGACTTAAAATTTTTCGATTTTATCCATGCATTTTTGCGATATGACCTGAGATAATCTGTCGAGGGAATCGATCTGATTCCGAAACGTCATTATTGTACATTGCCAAATAAATAGTGTTGATAAAGTGGACGTTATATGGGTTTTACTTACTAATACTAATTTGTTGTTTCTCATACGTTAAATTAAGAATTTGGCATCCCAAAGTTCTTTCCTTAACACGATCTTCGTCTTCTGTAAAACTAAGTTAATAGTAGGCCGTGCTTTTCCATATAGCCACACACCGGCAGCATAAATTACTTAAGTTTTATTCGTGCCTTTTCCATATTCAGCGTCCTGATGGCCCCACAATGTCGTCTGCACAACCTATGAGAGATGTACCCCTCGGCATTTCCATGCGCAGGATACCGTCATAGGACATATACCAGAGGTCTGGCCGCAGAATAGATCCCTGTGCGGCTCCTGCAGTTATTTGTCTTCTCCGTGGATTATTGCTGATATCGTGCAGCAGCACTCTGTCCTTCAGGTAATTTCTTACCAGTAGTGGTTCCCCTGTCGCATTGATATACCGGCTTCCACAATGCACTAAGTTTCTTTTATGGTGCTACGTCTCTTTATGAACAGTAGCTCTCTTTTGGAAAGTCACAACTAGTTATTGTATTACAGATCGAAGTAGTAACGGTGTCCGTGACCTCAAGTTTGATACATCCCTGTATATGTCCTAGGACGTTTGTGTAGGCTTTTTCTTGCAACGGTTTAATGGGCAAGTCCTCTGATCTGGATTTTGTAGTCTTCTTGTTCCTTCTTTGTTGCTGTGTACGTATTCACATTCCCATTCTTCTGCCTATCTGCAGCATTTTGTATAATTACTAGCGTGGCCAGCATATCTTGAAGCGTTCTTTCGATAATAGCTTCAGCTCTCAGGCAAGTTTCCTGAAGCATCGGCTCCTTGGATCGACCAGAATTCTCTCGTTTCTCTTTTTGTTTGGGGTTGTGCGTGTTTGTGGTTGTTATAAAAATTCGCCAGCAAATCGTGCGTAGAGGTGCGGGTCGAATAGCTGAGAACGGGTATACCCTTGGACCTAAGTTCTACCCCAGTTCCCTGGGGCCCAATCTTCATTTAATCAGTCACTAATTCTAGCGTGCATTCCCCTGCCCGCCACCTGGTGACGATTCACATATGGGTTACAGACTCATAATGCCAGCCTCGCGAAGGTACTGATAACGAAGATGAAATCGACTTCTGGTTTTCAACAGGAGAGTTAACTTTACAGCTGAGTTAGAGAATTGAGGCTTGAATCTGGTCGAAGGTGTTTAAGTTGAGTTATTTCCTCTAACTGTCCAATGTTTTTGGGGAATGGGGTCGACGTCCCATTTTAAATTAGTTAGAATTATTAAATTAAATGTTGATACTTGAATATAAGGTTCAGTAGATTTATGCTTAAAGGTCTAATGAGGATTCACTGGAGCAGCGTCGACCCTACATCTGCCCTAATTTATTAATTTCCGTTGCAAATAGCTGATCCTTTTCTGCGCAATGGAAGCAGGAGTTTGATATTTAATATCAATTTTGGCTTTCTATCGATGTTTTGGGTTACAGGCTGAGATAAATTCACAGACTGTGTTTTATCTGAAAATGATCCATTTTCTGCAATAGATCAACTTTGAGGTTTTCAAGAAACTCTATTGTGAAATTTGAACCTTTAAGCTAGGTTCCCGCTCTCTTAGTGGCTCCACCAGATGGCTTTGATCGCTTATAGTACACCAATTTTAGGAAGAGAGACTCTTTTGTGCTTGGTGAGATGCGTATCTCTGATTCAGGAACGAAGGTTTGTTCTACCTTCTTGATCAACTGCAGCAAGCCATTGTAGTAATTAAATGCAAAGAGTCATACCTTCCTGTGCAATTTCGGTTTAATGTTTTAGTATGCCCGGTCTATTTTCTCTCCTCTAATGACGTGCCGTTTGAACTTCCGAAAGCGTCCCTGAAGACGGAACCCGAAGTCGGTAGTTCTCTCGTCCAGCCCCTGAAATAAAGAAGAGACTTGCTTCTCAAGTCTCCACAGGTAGCCCAAGTCAACACACATTGTCAAAAACGAAGCTCTAAAATAGCTTCATGGGGATTAACTACTGATGTTCTGTCGAAACCATTGGAGTACAGTCCTGTCATTAATGAGCGGGATATCGATAAGTAGCTTCTTCTTGCTGAGACCAGAAAGAATTTCGTCGCCTGAGAAAGTGTCATAATAAATCTTTTCATAGTCATTGGTAGACGATATTGTCAAAAAAAGAAAACGACATGTCATTTTGTTTAAAGCAGAATTACCAAGGATCCTCGAGTCAAAAATAAATTTTTAAATTATTCAAATACAGTTAGAGCGTATCGTCAACACGAAAATCACACGATGTACATTTTGCAAAATTATTTTAATCTTATGCACAAATAACATACTTGCGCTCGTGTAAAACCTATGCAATTATTATGCATTATATTTTGTTGTGTATTAAATATTCATATTCAACATAGTTTTCGAAATTGAAGTTTTCCAAATAATTGTAAAATTAATTGAATTGAAAAAACGAAATAAACTTATCGTCTAAGTCTTCTTATTAAGATTATCATTTTCTGAGAGATCATATTTGTCTTCAAGCGTAATGATGTAAAAGTTTAAGATAAACATTTTACTGTTCCCAAGGCAGATTTCGAAACTTAGCCAAGATTAAGATGGCTATTAAGCATAATTATTAAAATTTTGTTTTGAATAAAACATCGGTGATACCCTTTTAAAGTCAATTAGAGAAAATTTATTTATTTTGGCTAATCCCATAGTTAGACATTTCGGAAAGCTATTGCATCTCATGAAAACCTGTCATAATAATGACGATCTTAATGTACTTGGATAGGCGTTAGACATTTTAAATTAAAATCTTTTTTTAATTATAAGGTTCTTCAAACTCCATGATTTTTTTTATCAACTTCCTGATCAATGGGATGACGTTTTTCTACACCTTTAAAAAATTTGTTGTCAGTAATCAAGTCCTTTGGGCCATATGTTTTTTTATCAGCTGAGTGGCAAAGAGGATTGTGTCGTAATATAATAGGAAAACGACTTGAAAGTAGAACCAATCTGAATTTACTTGGAGAACAGTGAGAAATTTGTGTCCATCCCTTGCTTTCAGATTTTCAAAAATTATTACGGTATTGATGTTCATGAGACACATTGAAATTTGATTAGCTGAGTTACCAAGGATATGATGTTCTAACATCTTCAGAGAACAACCTTTAAAGCCACATTAATCTAAGTGAGATAGAAATTTAATTTTTTGTAATCCAAATCTCTGCACCCAATAATTTTCTGTTTATTTCGAAGAAAACAGACTACAAAGCTTTACCAATCTCTGCCAATCGCCACCAATAATTTAGTAATCAAGTTCTTTTGGTGCAATCTATTTTTGATCTCCTGATCCCCTGAATGAGTGGAAACATTATTTGATTTCTCTGAATAGAGGATGCAAGAAATCTGCGTAAAACCTCTTAAATAAAAAATTGAAAAAAGGTAAGTGAACACCTGTGTATCCTAAGTCTATGACAACTTAGGTAGCCATGTAGGTGCAAAAAGGGGTTAATGAGAATAATTACGTAATATCATCAGTGTCAGCTGATGTAAAAAGGACTAGAAGCTCATAAAAAGTTTTAAAAATATATATTCAATATAATTTGACGTCAGACTAATGAAATGTAAATATCTCAGATGTAAGCTTGACGTCAATTTATGAGATAAATACCATTGGATATATCTTATAAAATCCAAGTAGGCACCAAATTGTTCATCAGTAATATTGCTGAAAAGATTCGTTGTTAAAATATTAATCTAATTAGCAAGGATGTTCAACGTTCATACTCTCATCATATTAGTGGCCTTTGTCCTTAATTCTTTTGGTGAATATAAAGATATAATATATTTCTAATTTTAAGTATAATTAGTTAAGTTATACGCTGATAGTATCAGACGATTATCATTAGATTACTGCAACTGGTAGAACCCAACTTTTTGGTGTAATATTTTATGGCCTAGCAGTTAATTATTTTGGTTTAATTTGACTCATGGCCTGTTTGAGCAACGATTCTCTTCTTATTAAGATTGAAAAAAATGGGTCGATTCGTGGACAGCTTCAAAAAGCAAGTCGTTTTGTCAACGTGGCTCCATATGCTGCAAAAAAAATGCGAAATAGTAATTGTTGGCGATGGACTAATTCCTCAAAATTAATGCACGCTCCCAATATTTTCTATTCGTCTTGTAAATATATTGTTTTTTTAAAGATTTTTTTTAGTGAAACTGTTTCCATTTGCAAAGTAAAAAGTATGCTTGCAATTTGAGAACATAACTGAAGAATTATAAAAAAAAGTTTTTAATGTAATTTATGATGTACAGAAAACTATCAATTCTGATAAAAACTGCATAAGTACGCAATTGTGAAGATATTGCCTCAGTTTTTTGGAAGAAAATCTAAAATTAAGTTTTTAATGTCCGAAAAGTTTTAAGTTAGACCATAACTAACCGTATAAACGCACACACTAACACATAGGTTAATTTTATTGGAAAACTATACTTTATATTCAAAACGAGATTGCACCAGAGCTAGAATATGTAACTCTAACGAAAATTTTCATTTGTATCGAATTCGACACAAAACTGTAGTTAAGTAAACAAAATTTTCTTAGAAAATTTCAATTTAAAAAAAGAAAGTTTTCTTTCCATTATATTGTTTTTTATATTTTTGGGTGCTATTATGTTTTTTCGCGTTTTAGACAATTTTACAACTTTTGATAATGACATAAGATGACATTTTTAAACAGCATTTAAAATTTTTATCGGCAGAAATTGGAAATTTGATCGCGTACTGGGTCAATTTTCTAAATAACATTTTTGTTTAATCTCATGTAAATTTTTGCTTTCCATGGGGTTAATACTATTTTAAAATGATTAAGAACCAGATCAAAAGTAAGTTTGAAGAAAAAAACTTCATTTTGAATAGTACTAATTTCTTATTTTGTATAATTTGAAACACTCGGAGAGTTTTTCAAAAAGCATTTAAAAAATTTGGCTGATTGACATTTTGAAATTTTTTTAGTATGAATTCAGGAATATTTCCAGATCTGGGCTAGACAACAATAGTTATTTAAAACTTGTTCGAAAATTGTTTAAACAATTTCCTAATTTATTTAACCAAATTCATTATTCTGAAATGTAATAATCAAAATACTTTTCGCAAATTGTTGTTAAATTTTTCTTTCTCATAAGAAATTCGCTTTAAAATATCCAGTATTTTAATAAGAATTTATGGAAAGTACTTGCGAATCTATCTCAATATTTCTTTCGCAAGTAAGTTCTTTCTTAAGTTTAAAATTTTTATTGGTGAATAACTCCTTCGTTTAATTTGGCAAATACACCAGTTTTCTTAAAAGAAATCGTTTAGAGTGCTGCAACTTAAAAACACTGCGTCATACGAAAATAGTACAAAGGACAAAATGTGAGATTTTTTGATAATTTGTTATTAATTTCTTAATTCTGTAATAAAATGATTTAAATTGAAAAATAAGAATACAGCAATTAAATACTTAAATCGATATTTCATCATGTGTCACAGTACTTTGTAATTATTTGTTTAAACTACCCTCTAAATTAAAAAAAATTCCATTAAATAGATTATATATTTATTTGCGTAGAATCGAATGGTGTAATTAGTTTTTTTTGTTACATTTCCCAATATTGAAAAAATTATTTGAAATTATTAGTTTAAGCAATTAAAACACAACATTTTTTAACTAAAATCATGCATTGGCTCACAAAATATTTTTTGGTAAAACTTGTATATTTTTCAATTAATTAAATTTAAAAAATTTAATAATGTAATACATTATTTATACAAAGTTATTCTTGCAGCAAGTTTCCTTATTCTATTGAAAATAAAATTTCTTTTTGTCATAATTTCAAGCCTTTTTTTGGCAACGATGCCGATTCTTGTGCTCTTTTAGTTTTCATAAAAAACCGATTTTAAGTGGAGGTGCTGGCCGGCAGGAGACGACTGAAAAATCCCGAAAAATGAAATTCCCGACACAGTAAAATTCCCGAATTAGAAAATTCACGAATAATCAAATTCGCGAATAATAAAATTGCCGAAAAATAAAAATACCGATTTGGAAAATTCCCAAATAATAAAATACAAGAATAATAAAATTACCGAAAAATAAAAATATGGAATTGGAAAATTGCCGAAAAATAAAATTCGCCAATAATAAAATTGCCGAAAAATAAAAATACCGAATTGGAAAATTCCCAAATAATAAAATTCTCGAATAATAAAATTTCAGAATTATAAAATTCCCGAATTGGCATATTCCCGAAAAATAAAATTTACGACAGTTTACAATATTACCGAATTGGCAAATTCCCGAATAATAAAATGCCCGACAGAAAATTTCCGATTTCTAAAATATTCGAATTGTAAAATTCTCGAATTTTCACAATTAGAGTTTTTATAAATATATTTTATTGAATACAAATACAACACGAAGCGACCCAAGGACAACCGCTTGGCACGTCCAAGAGCGCCGATGATAAGGACGATCAGTTTAACAGAGTATTCCGGGTACAATCGTTGGAACTCCTCCATAAGGTCTCGATACCTCTCTTTCTTTTCATTCTCCTTGGTATATGATATTTTTGTCAGCTGGTGCCGAAAATTCGATAACGAACATGGTTCGCTTCTCGAAGTCAAGAAGAACCATGTCAGGCCTCCAGTGAGCAACAGAAATAATTTTCGAGAATATAAAGTTCTAGTATATGCGGCACTTTCCATTCTCGATAATTGACTCAATTTCCCTAGAAGCATTTAGAGGAGCGATTTTAACGTTAATGCCGTAGGAGTGACAGAGATAGTAATAAAGCACTCTTAGTGCCGCATTGTGCTTTTGAATGTAGGTCGTTCCCGCGTGAGTTGGACAAACAGATAGTATGTGAGCTAAATGCTCGGGGTGTAAATGGGCCGCCCTGCAGCTATCATCGGGAATGTCTTGGCTCAAAATGTGGCGACGGTATGTTAAGGTGGAAATGACACCGTCTTGGCATGCAAAAATGAAACCCTCTGTATCAGACTTTAATCCGAGCGATTTAAGGAAAGCAAACGTTAGCTCACAAGACATTGACTGATCCTTTACAATTCTGTGGAAGATACCGTGCATCCTCTTATCGAGGAGCTGTTCACGAAAGTTTTTTTCCTGTGCTTTCTTAATTTGGGCTTTCAGGAGTAAGTACTCGAGATAGATAAGATTTGATGCATTTTGCTCACCCCTAATACTGAAGTCAAGTCCGAGTGTTTAAGCAGCCTCCTCCGCCGCTTTGTACAGAAACGCTCCTTTGCCCACTTCTTCGTGATTCCTGACCATTTTAAGAAGAGGGTCTCTTCCCTTTGCAACTCCATGTGCTGCACCCAGAATAATCCTGTCGTGAAGACATTCAAGACTCAATATTCCGCGACCCCCTTGACGGCGTGAGATGTACAGTCGCGGAACGGAAGACTTAAGATGCATGCTTTTGTTCATGTGCATAACCTTTCTTATCCCGATATCAAGAGATCTGAGCTCGTTTTTCGTTCGTGGAACTACTCCAAATGAATAGAGTAGTACCGGGACGGCAAGCATGTTCGTTGCAGACACTTTGTTCCTCGCCGACAGTTCGGAAGACCAAATTTGTCGGATGAGACGTTTGTATCTGCTTCGAAGAGTATCCTTTATAGATGTCACATCCTGAATGCGGCTCTGTGGCACACTCAGGTATGTATAAGTCTCTCCAGCCCAAAGGCGTCGTATGGCGCTTCTATCAACGAGCTCAGGCTCTTCAGGGATGGTATTAAGTTTTACGCGCTTCAAATAAACCTTGGCGCATTTCCTAACCCAAATTCCATTCCAATTTCATTAGTATATCGTTCGACAATCCCCAGAGCTAGATGTAGTTGCTCTCTGTTTTTAGCATAGATCTTAAGATCGTCCATGTAAAATACATGACTGACCTTGTACTTTCGATCTGCAGGTTTGCCGCACAAGTACCCGTCGAAATGGCGAAGTGCTAGAGATAGTAGCAATAATGTAAGGCAAAAGAGGAGTGGGCTCATGGTGTCGCCCTGAAAGAAACCTCTCTGAAAGGTGACCTTGTTAGTTGTCACACGATTTTTTCCAGATGAGATAGTAAATCTGGTTTTCCAAAGCGGCATCAATCTCTCTATGCACCCAACTATTTGCGGATGAACCTTTAAGATTTCCAAAAGACAGATGATAAATCTATGGGAGGTCGTATCAAAAGCTTTCCGATAATCAATCCAGGCCATCGATATGTCACGCTGGTAGAATGCTGCATCTTTGCAGACAAACCTGTCGATGAGCAGGTTCTCCCGACTTCCGGCTACGCCTTTCTTTGAGCCTCGTTGTTCATACATTTCTTGAAACACGGGTTCAATTGCCCGAACAATTCTATCATTTAGGATAGATGTGAATATCTTATAAAGTGTGTTCAGACAAGTTATTGGCCTGTAATTCTTCGGGTCAGCTAAGTTGCCTATTATCGGCAGGAGTATTGTGCGCCCTTCCACCAACCACTCTGGAATCGGCTCTTCCGACTTCAAACATGAGGTGAATCCTTGTAGAGCCCCGCATGCAAGGATAAGGCTGCGTACTCTGAGAGGTCGCCCGATATCCCAGAGTCACCGTTCTAGACACCTCACCCAGGTGCCATTC
>NC_046661.1:140112727-140126767 GCF_010883055.1 Belonocnema kinseyi | reverse complement strand
TATTTCGAGTCTGTTTGAAAAACGTTACAAGGTACGTAGAAAATTTAACGAGAATTTTGTTCCAAGCACACGTTTTCAAAAATAAGGTAACGCGAAAATTTATCGAGGTTTTTCTTTCTTGGCGCACGTTTTTAGAAATTTGGTACTGATAAAAAATTTAATTCTTTATTGAAAGAAAAAATGATAGCTCCCATTTTACCTATTGAGTTGTTGGATCGACGCAAAATAGGTTTAATCAGGAAATAGCATTAGGTTCGGAATAAATTGAGGGTGGATTTTTATTAGATCAAACCTTGCACCTCATTAAATACTGAATTGCTATTTTAAATTCAAAAAATATGCTTCAAAATTTTTAATGTTAAAAACAATGTTTGAAACTAATATCTTATTGTTGTATTTGTAATGAATAAAATATATTTATAAAAAATTATAATTGCTAAAATTAGGGAATTTTCCAATTCGCATATTTTATAAATCGGCAATTTTCTGTCGGGAATTTTATTATTCGGGAATTTTCCAATTCGGGAGTTTTATAATTCTAAAATTTTATTCTTTGGAAACTTTATTATTCGGGAATTTTCGAATTCGGTATTTTTATTTTTCGACAATTTTATTATTGGAGAATTTTATTTTTCGGCTATTTTCCAATTCCGTATTTTTATTTTTCGACAGAGTCTATTATTCGGGAATTTGATTATTTAGAAATTTTCTAATTCGGGAATTTTACAGTGTCGGGAATTTCATTTTTTAGGATTTTTCAGTCGTCCCAAAATATGTTTATAAAAAATTCTAATTGTTAAAATTCGGGAATTTTCTAATTTGGACATTATATAAATCGGCAATTTTCTGTCGCGAATTTTATTATTCGGGAATTTTCCAATTCGGTAATATTATAAACTGTCGGGAATTTTAATATTCAGGAATTTTTCAAGTCGGTAATGTTATAAACTGTCGAGAATTTTATTATTCGGGAATAATAAAACAACTGAGTTTTAGGGTAGATACAATTTAACGATCCAGTCCCAGTTTTATTCAACTAACACCACCAAAAAAATGTCAAATTGCATAGAATCACCTAAAACAACTTTTCGAGACTCTATTTAATATATGTATCAAAACAGTAATATTTTACGATGCCTGGATACCTCCCTCATCACATTTAACGAACATGATAAGGATATGAAAAAGATTTATGAAAAAGTATTTGTTGTCTTTATTTTTTATGGAAATCTATATAGATTTTTCATTTAAAGGCAGCTAAGCACGGTTAGCTTAAATGCGTCAAGGTTTATTTTTTTTAAATTTTATTCATTGATTATTACTGTAGGGAAGTGGGTATAATTTAGAGATTTTCGAGCGTGAATAGTATGATTCTTTTACATTTGGTAATTTTTTGACAGTGTTTTAAGAGCCCAAAAAGAGCACAATATTCGGAAATGCTTACATTAAGACTGGGTGCTTAAATTATTTTGAAGGTAATTTTTAGGAGAAAGATTGTTTAAAAAAAATAATTCTTGCATTGTTGAATAGCTCAAAAAAGTCTAAAATTCTGGCGATGTTGATTTTTCCAATTTTTCAAATTTTATGTATTGGAGGTGCTGGTGACCAGCACATTCGCTAAAATGTCTAGCTTTTTGAGAAAAGTAAGAGAGCGTGAAATTCGGGATTAGTGCAAAAAAGAGCCCAAAAGGACCAAAAATTATGATATGCGCCGTTGATTTGTTTCATTTTTGAAATTTTCTGTAATAGAGGTGCGGGCCACCAGCACCTTTACCTAAAAGGCACCCTAAAAAGCTCGAAATTATGGCATAAATAAAATATGCAAACTCCATTGTTGTTGCAGAATGGATTCTTACACGCAAATTTGCAGGCCTCGAAAATGTTAAGCGACAATAGCAATTCCTACGCTGTTCTGAATTTTCGTGATCTTACGTTGAATTTTTAGTAAACAATTGCTGTCTCTTATTAGAAATTTAATTCTAAATAATTATCTTTCAATAAAATTTATAAAAAGCATTTTCCAATCTCTAATTATTTTCTCTTTTAAAATTTATTTTCACCTAAAATTAAAATTTTTATAGGAATCATTTTAGTATAATTTAGCAAATTCGTGAGTTTCACTCAAATTAATCCTTTTTATTTGTTCAACTTTAAAACGCTCCATCTTGCAAAGATGACTACATGGAACTACATGGAATTTATACCAAAAGTCTAGAAACACCTGAATAACTGTTCAGATAAAATATTTTTTAAATGGGTTAAGGTCATTCTTGGATTAAATTTATAATTAGAACGCCAATTGTGACCTTGAATTTGACCTTGAGCTTGATTTGCAAGGTCATTTCAAGCTCAGTTTTGTGTTTTTAAATGGGAACTCCTATTTTTGACATCGGCAATCGAAAGGGTGGGGAATTTTGGATTAAAATATGTACTCAGGTCATAGGTCTAGAAAATAAAAGTGCGTTTTCCTTAAACGACTGAAAATTTAATCCAATATGAACTTATTGCAGAGTTGAGTTTAGAGTTCGATTGCTTGCCCAATGGCGATCCGATTCCCGGCGTTCATTGCGGCAGCACTTTTTCTTCTGACACAGAAGATTCTTCTGCCAGACCAAATTCTGCTGCCAGACCAGATTCGCCTGCCACACCATCTTCTGCTGCCAGATTTCATACTCTTGACAATTCTATTGTTCCTGGAGGGCCTTCTACTCGTGAAAGGTCTAGGACTCCTCTTCGTAGGCGTCCTGTTTCACTTGTACTTGGAATTCCATTTAGAGAACTTGAATTTATTCGGCTTATACCTTTAATCAATCCTCATCGGCGATTTGAAATTCGAAAATATACTTTTCCTAACGATAAACAAATACAGGTGCAAGGAAGACAGAGAAATAGCTTTAGTCTAATTTCAACCGAAGAAAAAAATGTTTTGACAACAGCTACTGGTGACGTCGTTGCAATAGTAGAAAATAATACAGTTCTTCGCGGGATATATAATCTCGGTAAACAACGAGCGAGCATAAATATGGGGAGCGGGGAGATTGTTCCATTAATTCAACAATTAGCTAATGAAACTCCATTAGGCACACGTCATCCAATCTCTAGAAATTTTTATATGCTATATTTAAAAGACTTATAAATTACAATTAAACTTCAAATTAGTTCTAAGACCCAAAATGTAAAAGGAAACGAACTATATTTTTATTAATAAAGTTTATCTTTATTGGAAAATGTATGACTGATGTGTACTGAAAATTTTATTTAAATTGAAATTTGGATTAAATTATACCAAGCTTAGAAACAACTAGTTAATTTTTTTGTTCGATTCTGCTTTCCAATCTGCCAAATTGATTTTCACCATTTGGATTCCACATTATCAAACTTAAATTTCGCAGAGGTCTTTCTATTATAGTAACTGCAGCAACCAAAGGAATCTAGTTAACCTTATTTATACTCACTTAAATTCGTGCTCTCCACTTCAACCTGCAGGCTAAACTACAAGAAATTATATCTTTTCAACAAATCTTTCCATCGCAATTAACACGTGGTCTAACATATAAGAAATTGTACCCCCTCAAAAAATCCATCGATTGCAATTTACACATTGCCTAATGGCTTTGAAATACTGCTGCAAAAATCTAATACCTTCGTGGACAAAACGCTGGAAAATTAATTTAGAAGAGGCCAAAACAATTTAATATGGCGGTCCAAGAGACCCATGATGATCGCTAACGCCGTCCGGCGTTCATTGTTGCGTGTTCATCCTTTTTCACCGGGAAGACGTCCGCCTCAAATATGTCAAAGACTGGCTTTGAGCCGGGCGTTCTTTAACTTCTAGGTGTCGAGCAATTTCCGCTCTTTCATCCAGGCTCGATCAACTCTGTGGAAAATAATTGGCGACATTCAGCGCACTCTGCGACAGGCAGGAGAACTTCGCCGAGCGTCTATGTGTTGGTGCATATATATGTATACGCCTATTATTATATGTTTTGCATCTCGAAATAATTAACCAAAAACGAAGAATAAAGAGACAATGAAGCAAATAAGAAACGCAAAATGCGAAATAAAAGATAATTAGAATTCTATATCTCATTTTTGCGTTTCATTAACTTTATTTTGTCCTTATTTTTGTGACAAGAAATAATTGCATTACTATTAATGAAGTATATTGGAAATGTAATTTTTTAATAAGCAACTTTGATTTACAGTTTACAAATTCTTCTTGACATATTATTTTGAAAACTTTTAACGTATTGAACGTCGTGTTGGGAACTTATACCCTATCACCAGGGTTTTGCAGTGACGCGTCACTCGGGGTTTCTGACGTATTATACGTAAAATACCTGTAAAAAAACGTAATAAAAGAAATAAAGGTGGTGAACTCGGATAGAGCATAATATAACCTCACTTTTTTAAATTATGCTTATGTGTATTGTCTTACATTGCTGTTGTTTATCAGAACTCCATTTGACATGAAAATATCACCAAGAATATCAAAACTTACACCACTCATTTTAGAATTATTATTGTAACTATCACTTGCTTGTCATTAATTTTTTTAGTCCCATAACCACTGACTGAAAATGTTTTTTTTTATCGGTTTTGAATAATTGTTTAAACATCACGAGTGCACCTGCACCATACAGCAGACAACAAACAATTCACTTTGTGTGCATGCGCGTGGGCCTCGTCACTTCGCGTCAGCGCCGTTTGCGATGGGCGTGAGAACTAATTTGACTCCCCTTCCTGCCTCTAAACCTCCCGCGCACATGCTCTCAAAATTTGTCATTTTCCCTTATTGAGTTGAGCGAGCCTGGTTTCATTCATGCTGCTTTCTTCCAATGGACGCTTAAAATGTCAGCCTCGTGCCTTCTAATTGGGTGGTCGTAACTAGAGATCCTCTAGGTAGAGATAAGACACTAACTCCAATAGGCTTAAAGAGACTTGTCACTGCGCATCGCGATTAGTCCGAAACCAGAAGTCCTCATAAAGATCGCAAAAGTTTGTTAAGTTTAATCCATCCATTTAAATATACTCGTATACGACTGATATAAAAATGTAGATGGAAAAAAGGTCCAGGACAAAACATATTTGACTAAAAATTACGAATGAAAAGAAAACCTGAATTTTCAATTGAAAAAGGTAATTTTGAAGAAAGAGTCTAAGAGTTATATTTTCAGTTAAAAGAATTAATATTTTAATCAAGACAAAATTATTATGCACATTAAAAGAATTTTCAAGCAAAAAACTGAACTTTTAATTAAAATGGAAATTTTTCAATAAAAAATTACTTTTAACCATACGGTTCATTTTACGACCAAGAAAAATATTTTTTTCTAGAAAAAGGCGATTTTTCAACAAAATACATGAATATTTAACTAAAAAAGAAACATTTTTAACAAAAATGGAATATTTCTATTTTCATTCGAGAATATTAATTTTAAATAAAAAAAAAATTATTTTCTACTAAAACGATGAATCTTCAACCCAAAAGATTAATTTTTTACCAAGAAAGTCGAATTTTCAACTAAACATAAGGTCAATTTTATATTTTAAACAAAAGGTGAAATAGTACATATCCTTAGTAAAAAAATTCATTTTCAACCAAAAATGATGATTTTTCAACCAAATAGTTTCATTTTAAACTTAAAAATATAAATTAAAAATAAATTTCTACTAAATCTTGCAGAAAAAGGTGAATTTTTAACCATTTATATGATTTATCAACTAAAAAGATGAATTTAAATCATAATTATGAATTTTGTCTACAAAATCTCTAACAAAACGTATGAATTTTTAACTAGAAAGATGAATTTTCTAATATAAAAATACATTTTCAATGAAAATTATAGATATTTACCCTAAAAACTCAATTTTAAACAAACAGTTAAACTTCTAACCATTAAGATGAATTCCCAGCCAAGGAAATTATTTGTTTATCTAAAGGACGAATTTTCATCAAAATAAATAAATCTTCAGTCACAAAAATAAATTTTTAACGTAACTGATTAATCTTTTACCGAACAATATGAATTTTCAACCAAAATATTGAATTTTCAAATAAAAAGTTGCATTTCTAACCAAAAAAATGAATTTTTAGCCCTGAAGATTAATTTTCTAGCGAAAAAGACTAATTTTCAACTAAATAGATGAATTTTCAAAAATAAACATTGATTTTATAGGAACAATTTACTTTTGAGAAAATACATTAATTTTCAATTAGATCGTTGAATTTTTATCTAAAGAACCATTAAACATTAACCATTAAAATTAATTTTCTACAAAATACAGGAATTTCCAGCTAAATAGTTCAATTTTAAACCGAAATAATAAATTTTTAATCAAGATTATTAATGCTTACTAAAAAGACGCATTTTCTTACTAAATATGTATATGAATTTTGAACAAAATAGTTGAATTTTCAAAACGTAAATATTAAAATAAACTTTAAATAGTTAAACATTCAGTTAAAATAATTCTTTTTAACAAACAAGACGAGTTTTCAACAAAATAAATCAATTTTCAAGTAAAGATATACATTTATAATAAAACTGATGAATCTTGCACCATAGAAAATTAATTTTTAACTACGAAGCTTAATCTTTCACCAAAAAGATTAACTTTGGGCAAAATATATTAATTTTTAACCAAATAAAATTAATCAAACAAAGTACGAGTTTTCAACAAACTATTTTAACCAATAATATTAATTTTCTACCAAAAAATATTAATTTTAAACAAGTACAAAAATGATAAAAAAGATACATTTCGGGTTCCAATCTTGTATAAAATTGGTAATTTTTGAATATGTTTCTTGAAAATTCTTAAATAAAAAAATTATTTTTCAAAAAAATAATTTTTAATTCCGGTTCCGGTTTAATCGCAGCCAATCAAAACAGTGGGAAGTTGTGGCAGAACTCTACCTAGAGGGTATCTCGTTGCAACGGGAGAGTTGTAAAGAGTTGACCTTACCAATGCACAGTAGATTGTAGTAAAATGTGAGATCAGCGCCACCTAGGGGACGTAGCAAGAACTATTGTCTACAACAACGTCCCACCCCCTCCCTTCTCACCTTAATTTGTAGGTTATGTTGACTTTTCTTTCTAAAATAAATACGAATTCTGAATTCACACAAGCGCCATCTAGGGGACGTAGCAATTACTATTATCCGTTCACCACTTTTTTATGGGAGTGAGCACACCGTGCCTGAACGCTAGTCATTAAATGGTCACCTCGTGTCCCGGCCGTTGTGTGGTTGCTTAGCAACTTTGCCATGCAGGGTTGGTTCAGCCATAACTTATGGCCTCACAAAGTTGAACACTTTTGACCAATTTTGGTGTCAAAATTACTTGTGTTAAGTTTTGAGAATTTCGGTGGCAAAACTAATAAACTATCCATCGCAGAGAAAACAATTATTGTTAATTTTTGATAATAAAAAAATAAATAATTCAATAATTAAATGACTGATTGACTAACCAAATATACTCTCCCAGTGGGCACAAAGTTTGGCAACGTCTTTACGGCATCGTTACGACATCTTTACGACAACTTTACGACATCATATGTCCATGTCGTTAAGGTGTCTTTACAATATCGTAAGTAAGTCGTATGATCTGACGATGTCTTTACGATATCGCAAAAACACCGAAACGACATGGACATAGGTTGTCGTAAATATGTCGTAACGATGTCGTTAAAACGTCGCCAAATTTTGTGCCCACTGGGCCACTTCCGGGATGGTATAGAATAGAGTATCTTACAAAACAGTTTTCAAGTTTCTTAGATGTAGACTATCTTTTGATACTCAGTTATTTATCAATTAATGAACTATTTAATTATTTAACTAGTTTCATCCCTTTAATTACACAGACCTACAAATAATGGGGTATTGTCAGTTGTTAGAAAGTGGAGGGTCATTTCCGAAGTAATTTTTTACGTAGAATCCGAATCCGTGGTCAGTCGCCGACTTAAATTACCATTTTTTTTCACTAAGTTACGCCAATTGGAAATTACGAGATATGTCCTATTATGTCTTGAGCATTTGCTTTAAATGCTTTGAGGCAGACATTTCCTACTGGGTGTTTTCTCTTGAAAATTTGTACGTGGGGGTGTTCGGGGTTGTTAATTACGAATTAGATAGCAGAAATTTAAAACATGTTTCAATATTGTCAACGGCTTTTTTTCAAAACTTGTATATGCCATTTTAAATCCGCCATCTTGAATTTGAAATATTTAATATCTCGGCTTCAGATTCGTAAACAACTACCCCGAACACCCCCAAGTACAAATTTGGAAGAGAAAACACCCAGTAGAAAATATCTGCCTCAAAGTATTTAAATCAAATGCTTAAGACATAATGGGACATATTTCGTTATTTCAAACTGGCGTAACTTGGTAAAGAAAAATAATAATTAAACTCTGCCACTCTCAAATTTAAGAGAGAGAGAGAGAGAGCGAGAGAGTAGTACTGTATGATACAACTAAACAAAAAATATCCAAAAAATTTGGTGTCTTCTGTACGTTTTATTTATAAAACAATACAAAAATACTATTGATTATTTTTCTACATAGTCTCCTTCACGCTCTACACATTTTTTCCAGCGGTTTGGAAGCTTGTTAATTCCTTGATCGTAGAAACTTTGTGGTCGAGTCATCAACCAATTGCGCACGAATTCCTCAACATCTTGATCGTTGTCAAATCGCAATCCTCCAAGTGCATCTTTCATGGGCGCAAACAAATAATAGTCACAGGGTGACAAATCTGGGCTGTATGGAGGATGCTCAAGGGTTTCCCAATGCATATCCTCCAGTTTTTGTTTCGTTTCACCCGCCGTATGTCTTTTGCTTCTGTAAGCGGCTTGTGCTGCCTCCAACAGCTGGCAGTAGTAGGCAGCGTTAACCGTACGTCGATCATGTAGGAAATCAATGAGCAACACTCCTCTGTAGTCGAAAAAGACGGTCGCGAGGACCTTACCGGCTGAGAGACGGGTTTTGGCTTTCACAGGACCGGCTTCGTCTTTCCTTCGCCATTCTTTACTCGCCATCTTGGACTCGGGAGTGTAATGATGCACCCATGTTTCATCACATGTCACGCTATGCTTCAAAAAAGTCTCTCCCTCCCGCTGGAATCGATTCGGATGTCTCTTACTGATTCGCAGTCGGATGTTTTTTTGATCTTCGTTCAATAACTTCGGGACCCATCGGGTACAGATTTTTTTGAAACTAAGATGATTTTTAATGATTGTTTGAGCGCTTCCATAGCTAATGCCCACCTGTAAAGCGATTTCATGAATAGTGAACCGCCTGTCACTTTCAATAAGGTCACGAACTGCACCAATGTTATCGCCAGAGACACTTGATCTTGGACGTCGATTATGACTCACATTTTCCACATTTTCTCGTCCACTCTTAAACTTTTGGTCCAATCAAACACTTGAGTTTTAGACAGAGTATCATCCCCATACTGATCCTTCAATCAAGTCAAAATTTCGCACGGTTTAACGCCTTCTTTAGTTAAAAACTTTATTATAACCCGTTGTGCAACGGACGCTGGAACCTGTTGCTCACTCATAGCTGTACTGACGAATTGACTGAGTCAAACAGCTCACCAAGCGTTTTACCCACTCCTAATACACTACATTACAAGAACCTACACTGTGAGAGTGCTTGCGATTGGCTAAGAAAAGTATTTGTAAAATTCCGGTTTATATTTGATCCACCCTCGTATCTCGTTGGTGAGTAAGAAACAGCTATAGAAAAGTGCCTAAAAAAATGATATAATTTCACGGCTGTAAAAAGTAGCAATATAATATTGGCTGTAAAAAGCAGAAAATGGTGCTTGGGCGGTAAGAAAGGGAAACAGAAACACTTGGCACAGAAACACAGTGGACAAACGTCGCGTGTCGGTGAATCGGCTCTGATACACGCTGCAAAGACAAGCCTCATTCAAAGCCGAAAATGCACGAGGACGAACCCGACCTCGTCCGACTGGACGATTCGCTTTCAGTGGCTAATTAGCTATTAGGAGTTTTTCAGTAAACCGAATTTTCTCTGCATTTTGCAGAACGTCCAGGCCATCAACAGAAAAAAAGAAAGTGCGCATGGCAACGTTTTAAACGATTGCTTTGCGATGAATTCTAAGAGAAAATTGAAAAGAGATCACAAAACATGTTTTATTGTTTCCTAAAATTTTTTAAAGATGTGTAAAATATTTTTTAGACTTTTGCCATTTTTCCATATTAGACAATTTTAGAAAAATTAGGGAACATAATTCTTTTAAAGTCTTCTTGTGCAATTTTGTTTGACATTTTTTTTTTAAATTTATGATGGTTTAAATAATGTTCTTTCAAATTTCAGTAAGTTTAAGAGACGTTCAGAAATTTCAAACGATTAAAAAATAATTAAAACTTGTAAAGATTTTTGAAGAATTTTGTAAGGTTTGAGGAAAATTAAAAAAATTTTGGTTCCTCGGTATAATTTAGAAGATTTTTAGAAATGAAAAATTTTTTAAATGTAATAAATATACTTTAGGCGCCGCAACCGAATTTCGAAAGGATTTAGGATCATGATCAAATTTGCTTTAAATGATTGCGAAAATTTAGAAGCATATAAGACAATTTTTTTAACATTTCGCATGATATTTCCAAATTAAAAAAAAATTTTGAGCCTGTTAAAAATATTTTCAGGAATTTAAGAAGATTCAAACAGTTAAGAAATATTCAGAAATTTGAAAACGTTTTAGAAAATTTATTAAATATTTCTTCATTTTTCACCAATTTCGTAGTCCAGTCAATGAAGGATTTGAGAAAAAAGTTCGTAAAAGCAGCAGTTTTTTCATAGATAAGTAGGGAATGGCTTTATAAAGGTATAGTAAAAAGTCCCCAACCATATGTGTACGGCAAAGGCCGGCCATGCTGGAAAGTGTTAAACAATAAGATGTTTTTAAAAATAACTGGAGAACTATTGATTTTAGGTCGAACATAGTCACGTGAAAAATGTTCAAAATTTTATAGTGCATAAAAAAGGTTCCGTATATTTTAGACCTATTATCAACGGTTACGCTATGAAATTGGATTAGCTGTACAATTGTGCGATTACTGAACAAATAAAATAAAAGCTAAAAATATCCTGGAAAGAACGTCGAAAATAGATCAGGCGATTTGTACTAAAGCAAATTCATGTTCTTGTTTAACAAAAAAACGACCAACTAATTTGCAATAAAAATTATCAGTAAAAAATGAGCTGAACTTCAGTGTACAATCTGATATGATTAAGGGTATTCTTTTAAGATGAAACTTCTTTCAATTGTTCCTCTATATTTACAGAATATATTTCCCAATTTTTAGGACAGAATAATGGTATTTGGGGTACAAAATCCTGTTAAATAAAACAAGAATTCAACGACCAAATCTGGACCACAACGAACCAACAAAAACAAAAAATCCGATTATAATTTGAAAAAAAAAACAAAAAACAAATAAAATTTTTGGACAAAAATAAAAAAGAGGAAAGAAAAATGAGAAAGGCAGCCAACCACATCCCCTTCCTTCTCTCTTTCTTTCCCTCGTCTTTTTTATTTTTATTATCATCAAATTACAATATAATAAAATAAAATAAATAAATTTATTTGTTATGGTAGTGAAAAAAGTTTTTAATATGGGAATCTTAATTAGTACTTAGGTTAAGTAACTTCAATATTTATATGACTACAAAAATATTAAAAAAGTCTTTATTGTACACATAATATAAAAAATTTGACCTAACGGCGATGAAGAAAGGGCCAAAAAGAAATGTTACGGTCTGTCACATTGCGTAGAGAGAGGGGGAGGGAATTTTAGTAACCAATGAACATATTTTTATAATATTTTTGCTTGATTCTGCCGTAGGGTCAAACATGGTATATAAAACCGATGTGAAATTTCGAATAAAAACGGTTGCACTCTGTATACATTAATTTGAAAAATAAACAATATTAATACCTTTATAAATTTTCCAATATATTATTTAAATATAATACATATTGACTTTTATTTTTAAAATTATTTTAAGTTGTTGGTAATTTTTCTAATTCTACGATATTTTTACCGTATTTGGCCTTAGAAAATAGATTTCACAAATAAAATTATAAAAATATCTTCATTACTTAATAACATGAAGCAGATCAAAAACACTTAAAAAATAAAAATAAGAAATGTGAAAAATTCATTTTAGTTATTTGTTAAATAAGCCGATAGTTATTTGTTAAAAGCGCGAGTTGAAGTGAAGAAAGGACGACATTTTTTTATTTAAAAAAAAAAAATACTTTTTAAAATTATTTAAAAAAAGTGAACCATAATTAATGGAAAAAATTTAACATTTACATTTTTTTCCGAAAGATCAAATATTTATTATTGAATAAAAATATTGTAAAAATTTTCTTCTGCGGGTGGTGTGGTCCGTTTGTTAACATTTTAAAAAGTTTTTGGTAACATTTCAAATGCAAAAGACCTCATAGTCTTTTACTAACTAATGGAAATATTTCTGTAATTTCATTCGTGAAGTCTATTTACTAAGGCCAAAGGTGGTAAAAAACATATAAATTAAAAAAATTACCAACTATTTGAAAAAATGTTTTTAATAAAAGTCAATGTGTACCATATATAAATAATATTTTGGAAATTTTATAAAATTATAAATATAAGATGTTTAGGAATGTTTAAGATATTTGTAAGAAATCAAGGAATATTTGATCAATTTTCTCAAATGTTTTCAAATTTGTCGATATTTCTTATCTATTTGACTCGTCTCAAATTCCTGAGAATATTTTCAACTGCCTAGGATTTTTCCCAACATTTTAAAAAGTCATTCAAAATGTAAAAAAATTACCTTATAATCTTCCAGATTTTCACAAGCATTTAAAAAAAATTTGTTTATACTCTTGTCATTTCGAGATTCGCTTAAAGCTCCTAAGGTTTATTTTTGACAACTCCAAAAATTTGTATTTCTAATTATCTTCTAAAGTTTAAATTATTTTTGAATCTCTTAAATTCTACTTAATTTTTTCTGAATTCACTCGACTTTTTATATTTTAAAAAATGTGATAATCTTACGGACTTGAAAATTTCGCTCTAAAATCTTTAATTCTGCAAAATTAAAAAAAGGTGTCTTTGAAATAATTCAGATTCTTCTTTGATAATTTTTTTAATCCTTTGTTTTGTGTTAAAATGTTCTTAAATATACTCTTTTAAAAACATATGCAAAAATTTTCCATTTCTAAAAACCTTCTAAATTATACCAAGGAACCTAAATTTTTTTAATTTTCCTCAAACTTTACAAAATTCTTCAAAAATCTTTAGAAGCTTTAATTATTTTATAATCGTTTGAAATTTCTGAACGTCTCTTAAACTTACTGAAATTTGAAAGTACATTATTTAAACCATCATAAATTTTTTTCTAAATGTAAAACAAAATTGCAGAAGAAGACTTTAAAAGAATTATGTTCCTTAATTTTTCTAAAATTGTCTAATATGGAAAAATGGCAACCAACGAGATATTTCCACTTTTTATTGTCAGCCGCTTATATTTTTAAGAGTGAAGTGACTCTCGAGTCAATCTATAGAATTAACTGAATATACAAATCTATACTGACTACTTATAGATGCAGCAAATTTCGTAGTATTTTTAAAAGTTTCAATGAATAATTTTATTTTTGTTTCATATTTAAAGTTAGTACTAGTTTATCAAAGTTTATAATTCCTATCTACACTCTCATAATTAAAATTAATTATGTACACCAATGTTTTCTATTTATTCAAAATTATTCAATTATTGAACGGTTAATGGAAATGATTATTTAATAAAATCAGTATTAACAAGTGTAAACATGAATAAAAACTTTTTAAAAAGTTTTACAACTATAAATTCTAATATCACTTGATATCAGTCTCCAATGAAATGGAGAAGAATTTAGTACCAGGTGTATACATATGAAACCGGTATTTTTTCAAGAAAAAAACACATTTATTTCAAGAGAATGATAACAAATATTTTATTCAAAGTATGCGC
>NC_046661.1:140109096-140112627 GCF_010883055.1 Belonocnema kinseyi | reverse complement strand
TAATTAATTATACTATTTTGTAAAAAAGTCCTCTTTTCTATCAAAAATTCAAGTACTTTGTTAAAATTTTTATTTCTTTTATTTGAAGGTTCATCTCTTTCGCTGAAAATACATTTTTGAAACTGACAATTAATCTATACCATTTTTGTTTAAAAAATCATGTATTTTGTTAACAATTCGTCTTTCTTTGTAGAAATTAAATTTCTTTATGGAAAATTTATACTTTTTGATTATAAATTACATTTTTCGGTTGAATTATCAAATGTAAATATTTTTTGGTTCCAAAGTCGTTTTTTTTTAAATGCAACTATATTGTTAAAAATTAAAATCATAATTTTTGGGTGGAAAATTCGATTATTCACTTAAAGTTGAACTACTTAGTAAAAAACTTAATTTTTTCTTATGATGGATTCATAATTATAGTTGAAAATTCAACTATTTGCATTTAAATTAGGTTAAAAATTCAGCTTTTTTGTAGATAATACTCTTTTTGACTTTAAAATTTAAAAATTTATTAAAATTAAATTGACCTTTTTTAGTAGAAATTTAATCTTTTTGGTTAAAAAAGTATTATTTTTGGTCAAAAATGCAATTGTTTGGTTAAAATATGAACTTTACATCTTCTTGGGTTTAAAAGTCAATTATTTCACTAAAAGTTGAACTACTTTGTAGTATCCTGTAAATCGTATTAGTTAAAACACCAATTATTTGTTAGAAAATTAATTTATTTGTTGTCGATTATGACTTGAAATATTATTTTAGTATAAAAGATTTTTCTTTCTAAACAATTCAATTTGAAATTTTTTAATTAAAACAAGGAAATTTCGTTAATTATCAGCAATATTTGACCGTTCACTTAAACCAATCCATTACGAACAACTGTTAAAAACTATACTAATTTGAACAGAATGGTTCGAAATAGAAAGCCTTGAATTGTCAAATTTGTAATGAGCTAAATTTTAAGTTTAAACGCTACAGTTTTAATTTTAAAAAAATATTCAAAATTAATTTAAAACTCGAAATTATTTCAAATAATTTAAAACACGATTTAGACTTTCGCAGATTTAAAAAAAAAAAGTTTTTTGAGAATTGTACAGTATTTAAAAAGAATAACAAAAATTTTTGTGACTGCTAAGAACATTGAAAATGATTTTTTATTTTGACAAATAAATTTTAAGTGAGTATTTGAAAACATTTTAAAAATTAAAAAAAAAAGAATCCGGAAGATTTTAAGAAAATTTTTTTATTTTACAGTTTTTTTAATTTTAGGAAAAAGTATAATTAACAAAATATAACAATTTTCAACCAAAAAGTTTACTTTTTAACAAATTAAATTAATTTTCTATCAAATAATTGGTGTTTTAACTAATACAATGTACAGGATAAAGTTTCAACCAAAAATTGAATAGTTCAATTTCCAGATCAAAACGATTAGTTTTTAATCAATCCTAGAATAGTTACATTTTCAGATAAAAAAATAATTTTTAATCGAAAAAATAAATTTTCAATAAAGTTGTTAAATTTTGAACTAATAAAAGGAATTTTCGACCAAGAAAATTAATGATATACAAAAAAAGACAAATTTCAAACAAAATACATGAATTTTCAAAGAAATTATTTATTTACAAGTCAAAAAGAGTATCATCTACAAAAAAGCTGAATTTTTAACCCGGAAATATGATTTTTCAACCAAAATTTTAATTGTCGACCAAATAGTTTAACTTTCTATCAAATTGTTGACTTTTAACGCCCAAAGATGCATTCTAAACAAAAAAGTAAAATTTTTAACAAAAAATTTAATTTGAAGGCAAATAGTTGAATTTTCAAAAATAATTATGAATCCTCAATAAGAAAAAATTAATTTTTTTACTAAGTACTTCAACTGTAAGTGAAAGTTAAACTACTTGGTCGCCAATTAAAATTTTGGTTGAAAAATCATATTTTTGGGTTAAAAATTCAGGTTTTTTTGTAGATGATACTCTTTTTGACTATAAAATTAAATAATTTTGTTGAAAGTTCACATATTTTGTTGGAAATTGACCTTTTTTGGTAGAAATTTAATCTTTTTGGTTGAAAATGTATCATTTTTGGTCAAAAATGGCATTGTTTGGTTGAAATATGAACTGTACATCTTCTTGGGCTTAAAAGTCTATTATTTCACTAAAAGTTGAATTACTTTGTAAAAAAATACTGTTTTTTAACAAGGTTTTATAATTATTGTTAAAAATTTAACTATATGGTTGAAAGTTTAACTCTTTGATTGAAAACTCATATTTTTCGCTGAAAAAAATAAACTTTTTGTAGATAATTCGTTTTTTTTTACTTTAAAATTAAATAATTTCGTTGAAAATTCATGTATTTTGTTTGAAATTTGTCTTTTTTTGTATATCATTAATTTGCTTGGTCGAAAATTCCTTTTATTAGTTCAAAATTTAACAACTTTATTGAAAATTTATTTTTTCGATTAAAAATTATTTTTTTTATCTGAAAATGTATTCTAGGATTGATTAAAAACTAATCGTTTTGATCTGGAAATTAACGAAATAATTAATTGATTAATTGATTGATAATTAACGAAATTTCCTTTTTTTAATTAAAAAATTTCAAATTGAATGGTTTAAAAAGAAAAATCTTTTATACTAAAATAATATTTCAAGTCATAATCGACAACAAATAAATTAATTTTCTAACAAATAATTGGTGTTTTAACTAATACGATTTACAGGATACAGTTTAACCAAAAATGGAATAGTTCAATTTCCAAATAAAAGCGGTGATAAAAAATTGAATTGAACAACGAAAAAAAACGAATTTTCAACGAAATTGTTAAATTTTCAAGGGAAAAGGTGAATTTTCGACCAAAAAAATTAATGATTAAAATTATGATTTTAATTTTTAACAATATAGTTGCATTTACAAAAAAACGACTTTGCAACCAAAAAATATTTACCGTTGATAATTCAACCGAAAAATGAAATTTTTAATTAAAAAGTATAAATTTTCAATAAAGCAATTTAATTTCTACAAAGAAAGACGAATTGTTAACAAAATACATGTTTTTTTTAACCAAAAATGGTATAGATTAATTGTCAGTCTCAAAAAAGATATTTTCAACGAAAGAGATGAACCTTCAAATAAAAGAAATAAAAATTTTAACAAAGTAGTTGAATTTTTGATAGAAAAGAGGACTTTTTTTTACCAAACAGTTACATTTTTAACAAAATAATTAATTTTTCAATTAATTAATTGAGTTTTTATCCAAACGAGATGAATTCCAAAATCACCAATTTCTTTAATTTCTTTCAAATGCGGATCAAGATTTAAATAAGACTATTATAATATAACATAATTATAATCGTATAATTAATATATATATATATATAATAGTATTAATATTCATATAATTTATATTTTATACTTGAAGTAACGTAACCTCAAAATACACGCATTAAAGAGGCGCGCGAAGTATTCAAATCATGAGAAACGCCAGGCCCAGCATCGAAATCTGGAAATATTAAAATCCCAATCTCT
>NC_046661.1:140103872-140108996 GCF_010883055.1 Belonocnema kinseyi | reverse complement strand
GCCAATTAGCACAAATGGTAAGTTCCGACAGTGCCTACAAGTGTGCCTACTGGCCGCTAGATGGCAATACCGGTTTCATATGTATACACCTGGTAAGATTTCCGATGATATTTAAAAAATATTTTAAAGTATATTGTGGACGATACTATTGCCTTTCAAAGTCATTCGGTAGTGAGTAGTGCAATACTAAGCGCAAGCAGAGTACTTAAACATTTGCATCCACATTAACCCCGTTTTACGGGTTCATATTTTATGACAAAGCTGAAGAATTCAAACTTAAGAAACGTCCGGCTTAGGTTAACGGGACGACTCCCTATTTCTTCATTTCAAGGTCATTATTGAAGTAATTTTCAACGAGACATCCAATAGTGACCTTCAGCTTGACCTTTAACTTGACCTTGAAGGTCATGTCAAGGAAAACCTAATGTTTTTAAATGGAAACCCCTAAAATCGGCAATCGAAAGTGTGGGAAATTTTATGTTTAAATATGTACTCAAGTCATAGGTTAGGCGGTACTTTGCAGGCCTGCTTAGTCATTCAAACTTAAGGATGCTCCGGCTTGGGATAACTGGACGGCTCTGTCGGTAGAGTTCGAGGTCAAATTAAAGGTCACCATTGGATTTCTCAATAAAATTTACTCTAAGAATTGCCTTGACCTGAGAAAATACAGAGTTGTCACGTTAACCTAAGCCGGGCCTTACTTTTAAATGACCTTTGGCAGACGTGCAAATTCACACTTGACCTATGAACTGAGCACATATGTAAACGCTAACTTTTCCGATATTTTGATAGCTGATGTCAAAAATAGGGGTTCACAATCTTAAAACCTTAAGTTGACCTTGAAATGACCTTGAAGGTCAAGTTTAAGGTCAAGTCAAAGGTCAATATTCCATTTCTCGTTGAAAGTTACTTCAAAAATGACTTCGAACTATTTTAATAATACAGTTAAACTCTTCAATAGCCCTCCCTTCTATATCCCTTCCGAGAATTGACGCCGCGCCGTAGGTAGGTATAACAGGAATTGCGCGGGGGCCGCGGGGTCTACGGTTGTCATTCGGGCGAGCGGTCAAGCGTGAACAAACAAAAGCGGATCGGGCTACAATGAATTAATTTCGCACTCATGTCAGCCCCAAAACCAGTGCTATAAATGAGTTTCACTGTATCTTATTTGGACAGTTATTCAGGTGTTTTCCGATAAAGGGGTGATCAATTTTTTTTCTTTATACCTTAGAAATTTAAAGAAAATTTTTTATTAATAATTTTAGTTGAAATAATTGAAAAATATCGCAGCAAATAATTTTCCGTGAAAAAATGATATTGAAAAATTATTTAAACTAATTTTTATTAAACAATTCATATTTTTTGATATGCAAAGTTACCCTTTTAGCAAGTATTCTAGTATAATTTTCTGATAACGAGATTTTGAAATTTCCCAATACTTTGGGACCCATTCTAAAGTCACAGAGTCTGTCTAGAATTATTTGCCGCACTTTTTTTGTGTAACTGAATATTGAGAAATGTTGGACTTTTCGACCACCATATTTAGTTGAATCGACGCTTATAAGTTTTAGTCTTCTGTTATCTATTAAAACTTTAAAAATCGTATGTTTTAACATTATTTAAAAAAGGAACGCCTTTAATAATCCAATACATAGTACAATTAATTTTGATTAAAGTGAAATAATTTGATTCCTTGAACAAAAAATGTATCAATTACGCAAAAGACAGTTGAACGTTAATGAAAAAAAAATTTACAAAAATGATCGGCAATGATCGAAAATCACAAAAATCGAGTTTTCTTTGAATGTTTCCTTAAAATTTTGTGCGATTAAAAAAATCAGAGTGATTCATAAACTGTGCACATCCAACTGTAAGGTGGTGTTACCATTTGTTTTGCAATAAGATAAAGTATGCCTATCTTAAAAATCTAAAAAGAGCGAATGGATACCCATATCGTGATTCAAATGCTTGTAACTCGAATAGATTAACACTGCTGACTGAAGTCTAATGCCTGGCAAGTAAACTATGTTTTTCTTCTGATTTGAGCGACCCCTACCACACTTCCTTTTTCATATCTTTTTCACAATTTTTACTTTTATACTACCTCTGGGTGGCTGCATGCCAAGGGTACCATGAGTGGGTTAAACGACTGAAACTTCAACCCAATATGTTTCTTGTTGCAGAGATGAGTTTAGAGTTCGACTGCTTGCCCAATGGCGAGCCTATTCATGGAGTTTCTTGCGGTGGAAATTCTTCTTCATCTGATGGACAAAATTCTCCTGCCAGACTATATTCTCATGCCATACCTCATACTCTTGAAAGTTCTCTTGTTCTTGCAGAGTCTCCTATTCGTGCCAGGTCTAGGACTCCTCTTCGTATGCGTTCTTCTTCACTTGTACTTGGATTTCAACTTCGAGAACTTGAATTTATTCGTCTTATACCAAAAACAAATCCGTATCGGCGATTTGAAATTCGAAAATACACTTTTCCTGACGATCAACCAATACAAGTACAAGGAAGACAGAGAAATAGCTTTAATCTAGTTCCAAACTTAGAAAAAAATGTTTTGGCAACATCGAATGGTGACGTCCTTGCAATACTAGAAAATAACACAGTTCTTCGTGGGATATATGATCACAGTGGACAACGGACGAGCATAAACATGGAAAGTCGTGCGATTGTTCCATTAATTCGACAATTAGCTAATGAAACTCCATTAGGTACACGTCATCCAATCTCTAAGAATTTTTATGTGGTACATTTAAACAACTTATAAATAACACCTGCGCGAACATGGATTTAATTGTCTGCAATTTTTATAATTGCAAAATTGTAAGTACAACGTTTGAAAAAAGTTTCGCGAACGTTGTTGTAAACGCATTTGCATAATAAATGATCGTATAACTAATGATGTTTACTGGACATTTGATCTAATTAATTTTTTTAATTACTTTATGGCACCATTTGGATCTTACATAGTTAACCTTATTTATAATAAATTAAATTCATGTTTCACCGTTTCTAGAATTTTGTTCCAGAAAGTTTCAGAGTGACCCATGTATATTCAAAAGTTTAAGTATAATTTTTAAGCTAGAAGGAGATCAGCATTTGTGATGACAGAGGTCTAAACAGATGCAATAAATGAATCCATATAATCATGTATATAACCAAAAATATAACCATTATTATAAGGCTACTGAACTTGAAGACATTTCACGCAGAATTCTATAAGCTTTTAAGTAGTCTTAAAAATATATGAATCTCTATTCTGAATGAGGCTATCACAGTTTGAGATTAAGGTTAATTTGATAAAGAATACATGGTTAATGGTCCGATACTAGGCGTCAGTATGTTACATTAGCATGCGCAACCCCGTAGACTGTTAATTTTAATATAAAATCAAAAAGATTGACTGATTTTGGACTTTAGAATTAAAAACTATAACAAGGTTTCCCAAATCATCCGTGGCCTCACAGTTAATCACGACCATGGCGGGGATGGCCTAGGATGAAAACTGAGTTATGAGGATAGCTAACGACTGACTTGCCCATAAATTCGCGATGGCACCACCGGAATAAACCAAGTTTGTGGGTCGGACTCTTTCGACCCACGAGGCTCGTTAATTTTTCTTTTTTTAAAGGCGCCAGATAGAGATATCCCCAACCTATAAGAAATTGCACTCCTTCAAAAAGTCTTTTGATTTTTCAACATTTCTTATGATTTTTGATCATTTTGAGTCAAGAAAAGATCTAATTGTCGTAGATTTCACTCTGCTCTTTTCTTGTTGCTGGAAAATATCATTATATTTGTGACAGCTGCAAATTAGAAAATAATTAAGATCGGTTGAAAATTGATCATTGGGCAGAATTTCTGGCAAAAGTTGATTTTGTTGGTTCTCAACTTCCAGGAGTGTAGGGGAGGGTTCTTCGTGCAGGCCCACTAACTTCAATTTTACAACTAGAACACACGCGGTTCCAGACGGTCTTCCCGCGTAGACGTTTGGTGCCGAGACAGGGAACACTAATTAGAAGTGGAGAGAGGTTAACCACCCACCTCGCAGGCATTGGGCCAACACCGTCTCCCTTGGTAGTACATGGCTTTACTCCCTTGACTTCCCGCATCGTGCTTGGTCCTTCGTATCCAGTAATCTTGATATTTGTTTCATCGTTTACACCCTCGCCGCCAAACCAATAACACGAGTGACAGTTTTTCGTCTGCTGTATCATCTTTGCTGCTTTTTTGCCTTGGACTCTTAAAATGCCAGCTTCGCGCCTGCTAATTTGCTGATTGTAACGGGAGAGATTCAATGAGTTGACTTCATCACTGTTCGCCTCCGTACTTGCATCCGTCCTGTCGGTTGGATCACACTCACGGACTACTAAGGTTTCCATTAGTTGCCTGAATGGTAGTTATTAAATTGCAGCGTCGCGTTCAGGGTTGGTTCGGTCTAACACAATGATCGAACTAGTATGCTTCCTTTGGTTGATGGAACATGGTCGGCTGCTGGGTCTATGACTCAGCCGACTGGCAAGTGCTTCCTCTCGTGACACCATCCAATAGAGGGCTCTCTGAAATTTTAGATAATTGATCATGTGTACGAAATTACTTATTTTACCTAATAGCCTTGATTTGGATATTGACTTGAAGGTTTACGTCAATTACTACGTGAATTGTGCCACATACAATTCGCATAAATATATATAATTGTTTTTTTTTCTTAAACATAATTGTCCTGGACGTTCCTGTAGCATAGTGGTAAGAGCTTGCGACTGCGAATCAGAGAGCGACTCGCTTCATCGCGATTGATGTATGTATCAGTGATCCCAGATCTGAAACGAGACGTGGTCCAATACTATGACACGTCTATGTCCGTGTGAATATGGTAGGAAACGATATAAATGCCTGGGTTGCGCGCGCAACCCATTTCTCCTCTTCTGAATTTGAAAACTCGAAGGTGCACGATTGCCTGTCGGAACACTGCGGCGGTTCTATTTATATCTCTACCTGCTTTGAAATAAAATAAAGAGATTGGGATTTTAATATTTCCAGATTTCGATGCTGGGCCTGGCGTTTCTCATGATTTGAATACTTCGCGCGCCTCTTTAATGCGTGTATTTTGAGGTT
>NC_046661.1:140066755-140103772 GCF_010883055.1 Belonocnema kinseyi | reverse complement strand
AATGGGTTGCGCGCGCAACCCAGGCATTTATATCGTCTCCTACCATATTCACACGGACATAGACATGTCATAGTATTGGACCACGTCTCGTTTCAGATCTGGGATCACTGGTATGTATGAGCACGTCCCTACTCGCTCTCTGATTCGTAAGCCTTTTTCACGAAGCTCAACCCTTATTGGGCAGACGCTTTGTCGTTTGGGCTTTTCGTCACGGATCCGTACTTTTACACCATATTAGGTAGGTAATGAGCGTTTTGTTGATGAAACAGTTTATCAAGGGGTCCTAATTAAAATTCCAAATTTTATAGAAATTACACACGGGCGTCCCTGAGATATTTTTGAAAAAAGTTCCAAAAAAGATATTTGCGTAGACTGAACCGCCCCATTCAATTGTAGAACACAATGTTCAACAAAAAAATTAAACTAGAGGATATTTTGAAAAATGTAAAGGCAAACAACCTCCTATCTTTAATAGGTGCATGTAGGTCACGAATTAGGACCATGAAACGTTGACCCGTTCCATTCAGAAGGCTCCGTATGTTCTGAAAAATGTACTGTGACCGTAGTTGAGCATTTTTGCGGCATATATGCATTTGTAGTTCATTAAAAGTTCATTTTTTTCTTCTTTTAAAAAAAAAACAATCAATTTTCCATTAAGTGTTTAAATAATACGCTTCACTTGATCAATTTTGTGCATATTCAATATATTTACTTAGTGAAAATCACGTCCAGAATATCTGTTGCCGAAATAAAATGAAACGTTACACATTAACTGTTTCAAATTGCTCAATTATTATTGTTTATAAAAAATGTTATCAAAAGTATTAATTTAATAACGTTGCATTATTTTTTGTGAAGAGTGCCAAAAATTGATAAACTAATCATCGCAGAAGAAAAAATAATAGTTAATTGTTGATAATAAAAGGTATGTCAACAAATAAGTCAATATATTAATTAAATAACAATGTAAGTAGTGAAATATCTAATTAAATAAGTGACTAATTTATTGACTGATCAAATACACTCTATCCCTGGGGTGATATAGGAGAGAGGTTCATCTTACAAAACAATTTTCAAGTTTTTGAGATGTTGTGCTTTTTTTACAAA
This sequence comes from Belonocnema kinseyi, assembly GCF_010883055.1. Taxonomy (NCBI): domain Eukaryota; kingdom Metazoa; phylum Arthropoda; class Insecta; order Hymenoptera; family Cynipidae; genus Belonocnema; species Belonocnema kinseyi. Next base: position 140,102,665 of record NC_046661.1, on the reverse strand, counting down.
ATTTTTTACTCAGTTTTCCGTACTATGCGCATCTAGAAAAAGTTATAAACCGCGTTTTCAGTCCAAACGAGGAAAAAAAATGTTGACGTTATTATCGAGTCGACGCCTATTGGGGCAAAAAAGAAAACGTCCGTGCACAATTTTTTTTTTAAAGACAATTATTATCCGATTTTAACTTTTTAAAATAAAAGTTAATAAAATTCCGCATCAAAATGGCATGGACGATTATTAAACCTTTGTGTATATTATATGAAAAATAGAAAAAACTTTTGAAGTATATCGGTTCTAAAAAATAGTGTGATTCAATCAAAAATATCTAAAAGGATCAAAGCATGTTATTTTAAAATCAACTTTTATAAACAAATATCCATATCATGTTTGTTTGATGCAATAAATAAAGTTTTTTTTATGGAATGCATTATATATTACTTGCAAATAAAACCTAAGTATCATATTTAGTCACCAAATAAAATTTAATAATTTTTTCAACTACCTTAATTAACAAATGCACTAATTGGCTATTTTTGAAGGAACTTGATTTATTCAATGTAATTACTGTATATAACTAAATTTAAAAATTTTAAGAGCATTTTGATGACAGTAAAAAATTCATTTATTGTAAATAACAATTGTTTAAACAAATGTTTCTCATTTTAAGTGTTTGAAACTAAAATATCGCTTTTTTCACAATATTAACAGCCAGCTATTTAGCAATTATTTTTTGCTTTAAATCGATGACAATTTGTAATTTTTTAACCAAACCTAATAAGAAAATGCTTTTTTTAGCTATTTTTTAGCATTTATACTTGTGTTTTTGTGTTTACTCAACTGTTAATAACACATGTTTCAACTTTTTTAAATATTTCAATAACGATCAACTATTTTTATTTTTATTAAGCATTTAATTAAAGTAGCCATAGACAAATAAAATGTTATTTTTAAAATAAGCCGATCAATTCCGTTCAGCGAAAAAGAAAGTCAAGTTATGATTAAGTTTTCTCAATAAATCATCCATTTTTATTAACTGATTGCAAGAAATTATTGCTCAGTAATTTAAATTATAATCTACAAAAAAATGTTAGTTTACAAATCCATTAGCCGAAAAAATTTTTTACTAAATTTTTAATAAAAATAAATATAGTGGATCGTTATCGATCTATCAAAAAAAGTTTTAAAAGTTTGTTATTAAAAGTTGACTATACATAAAATGACAAAAGTTTGTTTTAACCATTTTTGTTTACAATAATAAATGGTTTACTGTCATTCAAATGTTCTTAAAAATTTAGAAGTTAGTTATTTACATTTAATTGCACGGAATAAATCAAATTGGTACCTGCAAAAATAGCCAATTAGTGCATTTGTTGATTAGGGTAGTTTAAATAATTATTAATTTTCATTTGGTGGCCAAATATTATGCTTAGGTTTCATTTCCAAGTAATATGTGATCGATTCAATAGCAAAAAACTTTATTTATTCCATCAAAAATAACTTATATGGATATTTGTTTATAAAAATTGCTCTTAAAATAACAAATTATTTACTAACTTTTATTAATTTAACTAAAAAAACTCTTTTTGTCCATAATGTGTTTAAATTTAGTGCAAATTAAGTGAGGAATCGACGAAAATCCCCACGAAACCATTTTCATTCCCTTATTTGTTTAGATCAAGTTAAATAAATTTAATAAGCAAATGCATTTCTTGCTATTTGACAGCAGAAAACTTTATTTTTTTTAATGCAACATTTACTTTTATTCTTCTATTAAGGCCGCAGATTCAAAATAATGTATTTGTTTACTGATTTTTTTTCAAGTATACAATTTAAGAACTAGTTATAAATTTCGCTGAAATTATCATAAAGGTTCCAATTAAAAAAGTTTTTACCAAAAATTATAAATTTTTCTCTTAAAAAATGCCTTATGTATAAATTTGTTTATTAAATTCGTTCAAAAAAATTATGAAAATTTTAAACTATTTATGTATGTTGCATAAATTGTCATGATCAACAAATTATACATTATTCTGAAAGTAATATAACTTTACGAATAAAAAGTAAAAAAAAAATAAAAATGCTGTTGACAAATGCCTGATTATTGAATTTTTTTATTAAACCTGTTTAAATTATTAACAATAATAATCTGAAGAAGAAATTCCAGCATTATTATATTTTTTCAACCCAAATTTCCTAAAATATAACTTTAAACAATGTAAGATTATGGAAAACCGTGAAAAACATTATTTTAACAATAATTTGTTTATTAATTTTTTAGTTACTGTACTATATTGAAATATCTTTAACTAATGTTACTGTATAAAACTTAGACGATTTTAACCAATATTATGTTGCACGTGAAATAAAAAAGTGGCCACTTTTTTGTCATATTTATTTATTTATAAAAAGGCCTATTTTAAAAATCAGATTTGAAAACTCTCTTAGAAATCTTATGTTATTTTTTATATTTTCCTGTCTAAATATTTTGATTCTTTTTTTTAATAGCAATAAGGCTTACAGGTATAACAAGTAACTGCTGATATTTTATTTAAACTCAAGAGAAATTTATTATTTAATAAAAAAGCTACAACTTATTGTAGCTAAACTTTTCCGGGATACCATGTTCATCTGAGATTTTTAAATTCTTTAAGAAAGGTCATAAATAAATGTAATTACTAACTAAAAATAATCTTCAGTGGTTCAGAGTAAGAACAAAAATGCTCAGTATTTTTTAATTCGCTCGAATCTCGCTTTCTGATTTTTTGTAACAAATTGGGACACATTGGGGCAAATTAAACTCTTTCGAATGCAATGCGGTGCATTGTAAAGTGAAGTCTTCTATTTAAATGGTCTCGCAAGGTTTGAGGCGATATCCGACCACAGAAAAAAGTTATATTTAATTTAGGAAATGTACTCGTAATTTATTCTTGAGAGCACTTGTTAAGTTTAAGTTTGAAAGAATTTCGCTCCAAAATAATTGATTTCTGACTCTTCAGTAGAATGACCAATCAGCTCATGATAATGAAATTCATGAGAGTGGGGAATGAGTGCGGTATGTGCGAAAAATCTTCAAAAGCTCCTGTCAAAAATCTAATGTTTGAGGGTCATTTAAAATTTTAACGTGTGACAAAGTTTTGGCTCATGTGTACTAAATGTCTATCCAAACACCAAATTTTAAGTGTCCTGGCGGACCGAAGGAACCGAACGGAGCCTCTACAAAGTGCTCGTGAAGACCCCGTTGGGTCCCCATTCGGTTCCTTTTTAAAAAACTCAAAAAACAGCAAGATCAACTTTTAAACTGTTGACATTCGAATTCTGCTTTAAATTTTCTATTAGAAACTCACGGAGTAATCGCAATACTTTTTTTGCAGCGTTAAAAATTAAAAAAATGTCATTAACTTCTGCTAAAGGTGACTTCAGGCGCATCTATAATAGCTTAAGTAATATGTTGCGCGCGAAGTTTAAAAATAAAAGTTTCTCTTACTTGCATCGCAGCCTTGTTGTCTGAGGTTTCCACTGCGTGGCGCTAGCATCAAGACAAAATTCTTAAAGTTACAGACAGGAATAGTGTACAGAAAAAAAAGTTGAAGGGTGTGCATTGTCTGGCTGCTCTTGATCCTTCAAAGACTTAAAAAAGGGGTCTGATTCATTAATGACTTTTGTTTTAGTTTCCCGTTGAAAAAAATCGTAAATCTTGAAGAAGGCCGGGCGATCCTTTGTCACGCCGCACCTGTGGCTTGTGAAGACTTTTGAAACAGACCCCTTTCTTTAAGTCTTTGAGGGAACAGAAGCGGCCAGGCAATGGACACACTTCAATTGTTTATTCTGTGCACTATTTTCTCAAGAGATTTTAGGATAGCTCAGTGAATGAAGCGACCCTTACTTCAATTCGGCCGCAAGAATTGGAATGAATTTGATTGAGTTTACCTATCATAAACTAAAATAAATAAACTAATACTTAATAAAATTTGCCGTCACGAATTGGTGCGAATTCCCGTGTGGATTTCAGTCTGCTGAATTCCGATGAATAGATTTCTCTCTGGTCATATTTGTGGTGACGAACTCGGAAAAATAAGAATTTCACTTCAAATCTCAGCAAAGAAAATAAATTAGCTGTCACTGAAATTTATTTCGCTGACGCATTTACAAGAATTAGCTCCTCTTAAATTGTTAAGCGAACTCGAGCAAGTAGGAGGTTTGAATAACAAATTTCTTATTCCTGAATTTATACAAATTCACACTATGCTCCAATTCGTAATTGTCGCAAGGCGGAATTCAAGCGTCTTCTAGCGTATTTGCCTTCATGATCCTCAATTGGTTTTTTTTCTGGGAGGACTTCCTTAAAATTATAGCAAGGAAAAATCATTCAAAGCACTTTCATTGATCGAAAATGAGTCGAATAACGAATCTGGGACGCAGCAGCTTCATTAGGAAGATGATGACAACAATAATTCGAGAGAATCTTAGCGATGTACCTGAATTTAGTTCCGCCGAGGCCGACATACGAAAAGCTAACAACGTATAATCAATAAATATGTAGCAATGGTTCATATTCTCCTTATTTAAAGATCACCTAAGCAAAAAAACATATTACTTAGGAAAAGGTAAGCAAAAGGAACATGAAATTTTGGAGAACGTGGCCATTTCATAAGTTCATCGAGGCATACTTTTAAGTGGATCTTCCCAGGGAAAAAGAACCGATAAAAATCGATTCGGCTCAAATTGCGTATCTGTCATTTGCAGATTGAAAGAATGAAAATTCAATAGGTTGGCCATATTTTAAATTGGTCACCTGAGAGCGGTGCTTTAAATTTGCCATTCCACATTCGTTAAAATGCTTAGTGAATAGAGTTGAATGAGACTGACTAACCTGAAATAATTCCTATGGTTATTCTACGATTCATTAATGTACACATGAATGGGTTGAGATTCAATTTGAAATGGAGTTCCTAAAAGATCTAAACGAATAGTAAACATTTAGTTGTCAATCTCTTTTTACAATGGTTTTCAATAGATTATTTTGTGCAAGAATTATAAGATTTATACTGAATTAAGCGTCAGTGCCATTAAATTTATTCAGTGCAGATAATAATGGCTCCAGGGAGACCACATGTTAGAAAAGAACTCTGCAATTTTCTCATATCCATTTGCATTACAAACACCAAATGTTTTGAAATGCAATACCTGCATTTTTGTTAAAGGTAATTTCTATACAATAAAACGAGAGTAATAGTTTTTGTGAATTTAAGATTGATATCAGGTAAATGTAAAGTCTCATATAGCCTACACATTGTAACTAATTTATTTTTCACTTTTAGTGATAATGAGAATTTATAAACATAAATTTAAAGAAAAAATTCAGTTTTTCATATGTAAAATATATAAATAAATGGTTAACATTCTGATATGGTGTGACGCAAATATGTGAAAAAAATGTCCAACAAAATCAATTGAAATGTCTGAAAATAAATAGTCTGTAAATAAAAGTAGACTACATGTATGCCAGGATTTTCTTAAAAGTTTCGCATTTAACTAGTTTTTAATAAATAATTCAAACCATTCAAATTCATTTTTTTAATATCATAATTTTCTATCGAAACTATTGTTCCTCTATTGATTAATGCTGATTCATAATCGCTACTGAATGCGTATAAGAAAAAGATTACGTGGTCGATTAAAAAAGCCGGTTTCTCATTCGAAACTCACTCTAACCTATGGGTAGTTATCTGGGATTCCAATGACAGATACGCTATTCCGAAGACCTCACAACCGATTCAAATGCAATTGAGTGGATTTTTGTTTCCTGGGTTGTTACAAATGGAAAAAGATAATATCGCTAACCTTTTTATAAAAAACTAGTGATCTTTGGGAAGTTAGGTATGGACAATGCTTCTGCGCATCAGATGACATGGCAAAAGGGGTCGAAGAAGAGTATTAATAAGAAAGCGAACGATGAAACTAATAACAGTGATTTTAAGAGCGAAGGAAATATTAGCTATGACAAATGTCTTTTCACGGAAAAATCTTTCTTTCTGATTTTCTTTGTCCCTGTTCAATTAAAATCAAATGGGCAGATTATTTGGAGATAGAGAACACCAACATTTATTAGTTTATTCAGCGCAATTAAATTTAATTTCCTTAAAGAAATTCATCCTCTTGAAAACAAAGTGTACAGCTATCACATAAAGCTTCTCTGGAGAGTTCGTACCTATTTCATTGATGTTAGCGAAATTAGTTTTGAAATGAGCTTCGACTTGAAGTGTACGATGGTGGAAGAAAAGGTGTGTAATATTCTTACTGGACAGGAAGCATCTTCCGGCTACAATATTTGTGGAGTTTGATCAAAACATGTTAACAACTTACCATATGTAGCTAAAATTTCATGTAATGAGGCACACTATAAATTTGGTCTCTCGAACTTGCATGTCTAAAATCGTGTTCTGGAATATGTATTGCATGTATCCTACAATATTGATTGTAAAATGTTTTTCGCAAGAATAATGGAAGAAAAGAAAATTAAAAAATTCAGAATGATAAAAAATCTTTAGAAAAGTTAGAGCTAATAACAGCAGAATGTCTGACAGACAATTGACAAACCTAGATGTTCCTCATCATCTCTGCTGAAAACCTCTGCTAAAAATAGGTGAGGGTATGACTTACTGAAGCACGACTGTCTATTAAACAAAAATAATGAATCGCACAATTTAAGATTACGTTAAGGAATTATCGCCATGATGCGATATTTTACAATATAAGCAGTTAGGTTTTGTAGATAACTTTCAAATGCACAGAATTTAAGGGTATGTTAGGAAATTCGACCCATAATGGGCGATTTTTCAACAGAAACAGATATTTTAGGAAACTTATAAATTCATATAATTTAAGGTTATGTTAAAGAATTCTCGGTAAAATTGGACATTTTCCTACAGAAGCAGTTAATTCTTTTAGAGAATTCATAGCTTGAAAGAATTTGGGGTTAGGTTATGGAATTTTTGCTTAAGTGCATATTTTTTATCGGAAAGTGTTAGGACTTTCCGAAAACTCAGCAGTTAAAGGAGTTTTAGATTATGTAAACAATTTCTCATCGGAAATTGATATTTCACAACAGAAGTACTTGGGTCTTTTTGAAAACTTAAAAATTTGCAAATTTTAAGTTATCTCAGAAAATTCTTGCCAGAATCGAATATTTTTTAACAAAAACAGTTGGGTCTTTTAGAAAACTCTAAAATTTAAACAATTTTAGGTTTTCCTCGAGAAACCCCGCTGAAATTGAATATTGTTAAACAGGAACAGTCAAGTTTGTATGAAATTTATAAACTGGAAGAATTTTAGTTTCTGTTAGTGATTATTAAATATTGATTTTATTCCCAACTTGTGAAACAATGAGTCACATGCTCCGCTATAATCCAAAGCCAGGACGAAGTTGGATAATTATGGCATGAGAAAGGCGCACATCTTTCATAAATTTTAAAAAATACGAATAATACTGTTCGTATTTTATAAATTTTTTGATCATTTTAAGCCTTTCTGATGCTGAAAACATCTAATTCCCGTCTGGCTTTGGATCCCCATAAAGACAGTGAGTCATTTTTTCTCAACTATAGGAATTGAATCAATATTAGAAAAATATTCATATTAGACCACTATACAAAAAAGAATTCACATCAAATTGCTCATAATTTACAGTTGTTCTAATTAATATGTTTAATTAAAGGTTTTACTTTTTCTGTTGTAAAATATCTAATTCCGACGAGAATTCGCTAACGTGTTCTAAAATTGTTGAAACTGTTAAGTTTTCGGAGTGGCCTAACTGATTCTGATAAAAAATATCCAAAGTCGGTAAAAATTCCATAACATTATATCGAAATGATCTATTCTATAAATTTTCTATAATACTTGATAGTCTCGGTTAAAAAATATGTTATTCAGGTCAGAGTTGTTCAAAATAGCCTTAAAGTAATTTATAAGTTTCCTGAAAGATCTAACTGTTTCTGTTGAGAAATAGTAACTAAATCCTGCTTGAATTCTCTCAAATAACCTTGTATTGTGCGAATTTGTAAATTTTTTCTGGGTCCAAATGCTTCTATTGTAAACAATCCAATTCTAGCGTGAATTTCCCAACATGAACTTACATTGCATACATAAGGCCTTCCATATAAACGAACTTTGAAAGAAATATATTAAAAATATATTCACCTTGATAGAAAACGCTATAGAAACTTAGAATTCCGAAACTCATATTTCTATTAACTTCTGAGTATAATAATATGGCAAATTATTGCCATATTTTCAAAGGTGCAGTTCAGAAAAATAAATACGCCGATCGCTCTTCAAGTCATTATGATATATTATATAAGATTTCTGTTTTCGACATGTTATTTATTCAAATTAATGATTTTTGTTTCGGTGGTACTTATTAAATCTTACAGAATCATCTTAATTTGACGCCTATGAAAGAAGCAACGTTTCTATCTGATATTATTATTCGAGCGTGAGAGAGTGGTGAGAGTACCCAACCAGAAATTGTTAGACTTTGGTTAGAATTCTGACAGTCACTGAAGAGGATCCGTTTTCATGGATGTGAAATTAATGAGATTTCGCAGGTTCTAACAAGTGTCCGAAAACCTTAAATCATGAATTTATTTAATCGCCTCAGGATTCAGCCTAATCTGTTTCTTGTTACAGAGTTGAGTTCAGAGTTCAATTACTGACCTAATGGCTGCTTTACTTCATCTTCTGAAAGACAAGATTTTCCTGCCAGAAAAAAATACTCCTGCCAGATAACATTAGCCAGTCAGACCTCATTCTGTTAAAAGATGTTCATACGAGGACCAGGTATCCTGCTCCTACGGATTCTCCTTTACTCACACTTTGGTTTGAACTTAGTAAACTACCATTTATTCGGCGTATTCCCCACATTACTGCGCTTTCGCGATTCTAAAAAGGTACATCTTTCTTCGGATAAACGCAAGGGGCTGGTCACTCCGAAATCGGATTTCTTGCGACTTACCACGAGACTCTCTCGAAAAGTTAATCGCGCGGTACTGGAGACAGATCTCTCAAATATTCTTGACACAGTTACGAATCATTCCGACAGGGATTCCGCCAAACTGGCCGGCTGGAGCAAGACTTTTCGTGACACACTGAGACTTACTGAGACTAACTGGGACTAACCAAGGAAGAATGCAATCGAATTTAGATATTCCTGTTGATCTCCACAGGGCCTATGGTAAGTCTGGGAGTCATCTGAAATCTCAGTGAACAGCGCCTCGGAGAAACAAATTAGATTGCACGGAAAACACAGTTACGACTTTAGGCCTATGTCAACTTTGAAACAAAATATCCCAAAAACATTTACTGGTGACGTCCTTGCAATACTAGAAAATAATACAGTTCCTCGCTGAATATATAATTAGAATGGACAAGAGGCGAACACAAATATGGCTAGTGGTATAGTTGTCCAATTGACACCAGAATTAGTCAATAAAACTCGATTAGGTGTTGTTTTCTAATCAATAAGAATTTTCATATTGTACATTTTAGCTAGCTGTTTAGACACCAGGTGGCGAACAAGAGTTCGTCTTTAGAGCTAAACAATTTTAAACTGAATTTGTCGAAATAGAAAGCCTTGAATCGTTAACATTCAATAGTGCTAAATTTCACCAGTAAAAGTTGAAGAATATTTTTATTCACAAAACGTAATTTGTCAAGTCAGGATTGTAATACGTATGACAATAAATTATATAATTTATAATTTTATTTTTAAGATTTGCTGTTACAAATCCAAAATCTCTGTAAAACTTAAAATTTTTTCAAAATCCCTTTGAATCTAAAAAATGGGTAGGAATCATTTAAATATTTTGAATAGTTCATAAGAAGTATGTATAAATTTTCCACGTTAACGCCGCATTTCGCTTAAGTGTGAAAGATTATATAAATAATGATATCGTTAGTAACGAATTCAGTAAGTAAGTTTTTCTACTTCAAACTGACTCTAGCTCAAAGCAAATATCTGAGTACGACAATTTCGACGCCTCTAGGCAACAAGATAACGACTTGTTTATATTCATAATCTGAAGAATCACTAGAATATTCTTCAGTAAAGGTGTTCAGCAGATTCTGTAATTACACTCTTCATCAGATTCTTCCTTAAAATAATAATCAATATTTCCACTAAATGGAAAAAATTAGGGCTATTTCGACTCTCGTATTGTCATCTGCTGTTGTCCTCAATTCTATTGGTGAATATAAGAATATCATATTATTTATAATATTCAATACTTTATTGATATTTATCCGGATTTCGTACCATATGTATGCTAGGTCGAAAAAAGTGGATAGTCAGATTCACTTTCATACATTGTTAACTTCAAGTCAACTTGCTTAACTTGCACAACAAATAATTGAGACAGTTTTTGATACTATTTGAGATAGTGATTTTAAAGTATAAAAAATCTATTGTCAGCGCATTACTACTTCAAATTCAAGTTTGAAATTCAAAAAGGCCTCAAACAACTTTTTCATTTGTATGTACGCATCCAAGGTTTCGACCGAAGTATTTTTCTAGTTTACTGGACGGTCCTGAAATATGTTTTAAACTTAATAAACACTCGAATAGTCGCAGAATATGTTGAAGAATGTTAAATAAAAGTTTCAAGTCGAAATATGAATTCCCGGCAAAGATCTGGCAAGTTGAACGCAAAGAAGTAAGGTTTTGTTGTTTTTGAAAAATGTCGTTTTCCTTCAATAACTGAGAAACGAAACGACTTTCAAATTTAGTTGTCATACAAAAAAGATGCGAAATACAATTCTCTACAAGTATTGACTTTCGACACTCAAATTTGAAAAATTTGCTTCGCAGAGAATAATTCTATACGTGTTCGAGCGCTAACGTGATTTTTGCACGCGGTATTTCAATTATATTTAAAAAATAGTAAATTGCGTGACTATTGTGATCTGACAGCCTTTTTTAAACAAGCGCAATGTTTTTGTAATAATCCGTAGTTGAGGACGCCACAGGCGCCCTAGCCGGAGAAAATTTTGATAGGTTTAAGAAAACCACTCTCAGCGTAGGCGTAGTGATGAGGCCTCATTCTTGAACAGGTCTCGCGAGCCACAGCACCCCGCCGTTTATTAAGGAGACTAACAACTATAGATTGTAGGGGGATCACTCAATAACCCACTTCCACTCAACATATTATTCATCATTTTCGGACAATAATATCTTCACAGTGGGAATCGTCAGTCTCACTTCGAATACTTTCATTACCACTGTTAGTGGCAGTGACACCCTGGTCTTTACAATGGTCTGGTTACATATTGGTAATTTTAGCTCCAATTCTGCGTACTGGAAGCTAGTCTTTTCGTCGTGTCTAGGGCGCACCTCAGTGACGGAACTCGCCATAGACTACAATTTTACAGAACTGACTGGGGCGAATGGAGAGTTACTGGAGGAAGTTATGTTATGGACGCGCATTCGCAAGCGCCTACGACAAATAACTACATTCTGCGTATACTATGATCCAACAAAGCATGGCCCTGCCAGACGCAAGTAAAAAAAAGCCAACAAATCAGATTCGACACCCTAGGGCACCTGACCTTTCTGACATCTTGGATCGAGTGCGGCAGTTAGATTCCCTTTCCATTCGCGCCAATGCAGTGAGTATGGTGGGGGGCGTCGGTTCACTCCAAGTCACTCCAAGTCGAACGTACTTGAGCATCGAATTGGCGGGACCATGGTTTGTTGGATCATGTGCGTATACGGACCTTGGTGTTACGCGCCAAATCTAGATTCCGAAGCGTCATCCGGCATTCTGTTACGAGGACGATATTTTAAAGAACAAGATTTAATTATACCTGGCGTAAGCCTGTTGATTTTTCAAAGGGAATTGAGCGAGATGGTTTGAAGTTTTGGAAGTAGGTTATGTTCTTCACCGTAAAGGTCTCATTAGTTCGTCGCTATTTCGGCAGGCTAAGTTGGAAATATGTTGCTCTATTCATTAATTTGACGGGGTCGAATTTTGAGTAGTGGAAATTGGCCATCGGTCGTGAATAAATTTCTAATAAATCATAGTAGCCGACTTTTAAATTTAATTGAGATTTGAGAGTCCTTCTTTTAGTAATCTGCTCTCGTTATGAAAATCAGTTGCCCAGTAAAAGCACAAGTAAAACGTTCCACATGGCAGCGACCTTGTATTATAGTATCAAATATAAGTCGCTGTAACATTATTGCTCTTCACTAACCGCGGATTGATTTTGTGTTATGTATATTCTTAATTTAATTGCTGTACTTGGCTGATTTTAAAAAATGATCTTATTATATACCAAAAATTATATTAATTTTTGATAATAATTCTGTTGCATTTTAAACTAATCTCAAAGATATTTATTTTGATCTAGAGATTCATTCAAATTGCGTTTACTTTATCCTTTCCAGTAAATTGCAACCAACAAAATACATTGATTTCAATACTGATAGGATATTCAAATTAGCCCTAAACATTTTACAATTACACTTGAAAATTATTTGTACACTCGAGGGAGAGATGATTACGCCTTTTAGCTATGAATTCATTATATATATTTTAGGTAATTACACCTGCATTACAAATAATCAAATAGGATTCTCCTCCAATATTAATCGAAAAGAAACCAAGATTTCCTTCGCACAACGAGGTTTTTATCATACGATAAATTTCAAAGTCGTTACGAATTCTATTCTGGCTCAATTTTTGCAACAAGTTAAAATAAAATGCCCATACAAATTTCAATGGCTAACGCAACCATGCACAACGAGGTTTCTTTATCGTAAGATAAAGTGCAAATTCGTTAGAATAAAAGTTGCGCACACTATCTTTTCATTTATTTAAAAATCCCCACACTAAGATGCAAACATGCACAACGAGGATTCCACATAAATGTGGAGTGCAAAGTCGTTACAACCATGCATAATATAATTTAAAAAATATGGAAATTCCCAAAAGCTTACGTCTAACTATGCGAATTCTGATGAATTTGGATAGTTTAATGAACGGAAGTTAGTGATACAAGTAGGAGAATCCTTAACGGGTAGCGTCCTTCTTGAATGACGCTTATACTATTCGAATGATACTTTCACGATAGGTGGATGAGTGAACCAGGCGAGACTCCCTCCTCATTAACCCTTGCGTAAGAAGTCTTCGTAATTCGAAGAGACCTGGTACCGGTATAGCAATCAATTGATAGAGTGCATTGGTCTCACTCTACCCCCACTTATTAGCTGATGGCGCGCGCAATCGATCGTATGATCGAATGATTTCGTGAATCATCCCTTAGCCCTACCTGGCTGTCCACTTTTGTGTCAGGAACGTATCAATATAAATATTCGCTAGTAGCTTTATTATTAAATTCCAATTATAAAAATAGAACGGACTTCTCAACGCCCCCCTAAACGGATAGAGCTTGATGATGAAGCGTCCACTTTAACGCCATTAGAAAATTATCACGATAAAATAAAGGATTAATTTAAATTTAGCTAAATTTCATAAAGTGATTAATTATGATTTTCTATTTTTAATTCCATTAGTGGATGTAATAATATTATATATTGTGTTTTTCGATTTTTTGTAATCGATCCCCCTCAATTTGCTTCTTTCCCAGAAAAAGAAATTCTCTACTTTTCATTAAAATTAGTAACCATTAACTTGTGACTCGCTCTGGTAAAATTAAAATGGGATTTCAGATGGGAACAGCTCGGTTTTCGTAAAAAGGAAAGGAAGAAGTACAATTTTTATTAGCTTTTATATTGAAAAGAAAGACAAAAGCTTAAAAAAATACCGTTGTGAGTTTACTAAGAGGTGCTTAATGTGATTTTTTTCATCCTCTACTCAGCGATATCGTTCACTTTCTGCTATAATGAAATATGTTTCGGCCCTAAGAATTTTTAGTCAACTTAATAATTCAAGAAACTATATTCTGACATCTCAAAATACGAACTTAATTCCAATCATTTTAATTATTTTGTATTGGACGAGTTTTATTGTAGAGTGTCAAATTTGACCAAAACTGTCCAAGTACGCATATGACGGTGAAATTAGACTGAAAATGTGAATATAAAATCAAAAAAGCTTACCTACCGTCTTTGGACTTCAGAATTGGAAAGATATTGCTCTGAGCTTAAGAAATAAGATGCCTATGTTATTAGAAAAACAAAAAAATTTACTGTTTTTGGACTCTAGATTTCATAATAATTGACCCCAGTTTTTTGCACTGAAACCTCATAATAAATTTTTTTTGTGGGTGTCATATATCGCTAAAATTGCCCTTGTAAACGTTATTACTACCACGGACTCTCAAATTTAATACGTTTTCAAAAACAGGTACCTGCTTTAAATTTAGAATTTCAAACTACAATTTCCAAGGCTACCAGGAAGTAGTACCATGTTATGGACTTGCCATTTGAAAACATTTTACCCATGGGCAATATATTTTTTAATTAAAAGTCCAAAAGCGTTACTAATTTGTGGAGGGGGGGTTGGATTCTAATATAAAATTTTGGTTTTGCTTCTGTCGGGCTTTGAACCTGAGTTCACCAATTGTCAGTTTGGAGTTCTCATCACTAAGCTACGTATACGAAGTTGCTTTGTGGTAAAAGTACCGAAATGGCAATTGTTACACTAGAATTCGACTTCGGAGAGCGGCTAAAGGAGATTCTTTTTATAGTTCTTAAATTAACAAGTTCTTAAAAGTTTTCATAAAAACCAGAAAACCGAAAATTATAAATTTAATTATACCCCTAAAACTGAAGCCCAATCTATTTCTTGTTATAGAGTTGAGTTCAGAGTTTGATTGCTTGCCTAATGGCGACCCTATCCCTGATCCTTTTCGCCGCGGGAATTCTTCTTCATCTGGCAGACAATATTTTCCAACCAAAGAAAATTCTCCTGCCAGATATTCTCCTGAAGGGTCTCATGTTCCTGAAGAACCTCCTCTTGCTAGTTCCAGGTCTCCTTCTTTCGGGTACTATTCATCACGCATGTTTAGAGCTAAAAATATAATTGAAGAACTTGCATCTATTCGGCTTGTTCCCTTTACCAACCCGTATCTGGGATTCGAAATTCGAAAATACACTTTTCCTGTAGATAAACCAATCTACCTACAAGGAAAACAAAGAAATCAGTTTATGCCCATTCCAATCAAAGAACAAAATGTATTGATAACATCCACTGGCGACGTCGTTGCAATTCTGGAAAAAAATAATACAATACTTCGTGGACTATATGATTCGGATAGAAAACGGGCCAGCATAAACATAATGAGTAGCGTGATTCTCCAATTGGACCCAGACTTAGCCAGTGAAATTCCACTAGGTTCCCATTATCCAATTTCTAAGAATTTTTATATAGTGCGCCTCAGCAGCATACATTAAAGCTGTTTTTATATTTCTACACATGGAAAGTAGTTTAGGGATGCATACAAAATAGTATATTATTGAAGACCAAAAGCTCAGGCCCTTGGCCCTCGCCTACCTGTTTATTAAAAAGAAGAAAATATAAACAGATATTCAAAAGTGAAAAACTTCCTACTGAATTGTTTATAATATAATGCATTCGATGAACCGCAAAAATTCCAGAGTGCTGCATCCTATATATAAAGTTTCAACTGTACAATTGTAATTTTTTCCTTTTTAATTTGTTAATTTGTGATAAGGAGTGTTGTACTTTATTGCATAAATAATAATTATAGAATTATTATTTTAAAACCGTTTTATATAGAAATTATTTAACGTCTAAAGAAACAAGTCTGATATAATTGAAAACTGTATTGATTGCTTCTTCAATTGCGAGGGTCACAAATGACGGCGTGAATTTAAATTTGTTGTACTTCGGCAATGAACTCTCCTCAAATTGTCTTTAGATTCAAAACAAATACTGTTGTGAACAGATCAAATTTTGTGTACTGCTGTTAGCTAATTTAAAAATTTGTGCCCCATTTTTTGTTTGAATAAACCATCTTCAAGTTTCTTTAAATGTAAGTGTTTTTACTGAACTTAACCAAATGAACAATTTCCTATTTTTTAATCCTCTTTTTAATCACTAATGTCGACGTCAAAATTGATGTTTGAAAGTATAAAATAGCGAATCGAATATAACGTGCAGAAGAATCAAAAACTGATTTAATTTCCGTAAAACTTGATAACTGGCAATTTTTGTGGTCGCTGGTTTCGAATCTAAAATCCAAATTTGCCCATCTAAAATGACAGATTCGGAAAATGAGATCGCGACATCTCATTGCCATTTCTTCTGATCCATGACTCATGGTCTGTCTGGGCAACGATTCACTTCTTATAAAAATGTCAAAAAATGGGTCTATTCGTGGATATGTATAAAAGAAAAGTCTTTTTCCGACATGCTATCCGTATGCTGTCAGAAGGATGGGAAAAAGTAGGAGCAAGCGATCAACAATACTTTGAATGATAACCTCATTAGCTCCCAAGATTTTTTTTTACTAATTAGAAATAATGAAATTAAGTATTTGGATAATATTCTATTAATGTTTTATTATTATGCCACATAATGACGTGTGTAAGTCTGCGAGTGATGTAAGATATTTCATTTGAAAACACCATTTATTATTTGCATTCATAATCAGATTCGTAATTAAAACATAAATTAGTATTTTCTCTAATTAGAAAAAATGACGGTTTTTCATACTCCTGTTTTTTTAAAGCTAATTCCATCATTTCATCTTGATTATGCCTAACAAAATACGCTATAAAAAATTAAAAAACGCACTAAGTAATATTAATGTTATCATTGAAAATGTGAACAGAAATCTAAATTAATAAAAAATTGAAATTCGTGAACTATGATATGATTTGTGATGAATTAAAATGTAAATATCAGAAGGGCAAGCACAAAGTGAATCCATAAGATAACGACCACAGAATATATGTCTTATAAAATCTAATCAAGGAATAGAATATTTATCAACTAAATTTTTAAACAAATTTTTTATTCAAACATTAGCTAGTTCTTTCTCTAACTAGAAAAGAAGAGGATTGTTCATGCTATCGTCTTATCCTCAGCGTGTATCCTCAATCAAGGTGCCTAGAGCTGAAACTATTAGGTCTAACGATTTTATTTTTTGCTTCAAAATGTATTTTGCGTGTCTAATGCGACAAAAATATCAAGAATCCCAAAGAAAATGCTTATGAAAGCTTTGCTACTGTCAAACACGTGAGCAGTCTTAGCCTAGCATTCTGTGCAAAAACATGATGATTTGGACATTTGAATTTAAAAAATTCCTAACTTTGTTTTAAATTTGGCTTGAAAAAGTCATTGTAGCATGTCAATTCAGTACCTAATTCGATTCACCAACACTAAACTGTAAACTAAACTTGGTTTTTTGGTGTTTATCAAATTCTCAAAGTTTCCAAAAACTTCCAAAGTAAACAATCTGAAAAATGTAGAAGCTCAGTTCTAACATAAAGTCAAGAAAGTGAACACTTCTTGGACTTCGGATTTTGAAAAATATTGCCTGAGGATTGTAAACCAAAGTTTAAATTAAATGTAGAATGTTCGGAAATCTTTTAAATTGGTTTAAAAAATCTGTTTGGATGTTCAATATTAGTGTTTTGATTTTAAATACAGCAAAGGTATTTGCCTATTAGATTTCTGATACCTGGAAGAACTACTCTATCGAAATAATTGTTATTACGCGAAATTAATTAAAAATGCAAGAAAAATGAGTTCTAAAAAATGCACTTTCGGCTGCACTGTGTTGTTTGGAGTTTGCCTTTACCGCTGTCATTCTTACACAGAAGCCACACACGTAGGAGGTATAAAATTTCGCCGCTGGATGCTTTTTCAGAGTTACCATCTTCTGTTCATATTCTTCTTATTAATGTTCGGATGTGTTTCTAGTGGATCTGGGTACTTAAGTCGAAAACGTCGATGCTGTTTTGCGCTTACACTTTGCTAACTTTTGTCTTCAAAAAATAATGGCGTATAACATCTCTGTTTATATGGTATGTCGATTTTAATCACCATCATGGTTGCTGAATCTTTGCTTCTGTTTCTGGTGAAATAAGGCCTTCTGTCTCTGAAAGACCTGGCCATTCTGGATCATCATTAGGCTGCGCTAGACGTAATTGCCGCTGATCAATCATCTACTGAGGTTTCCTCTAACTGATGTTTATTGTCGACCCTTCTTTACGACAAATCAATCTGCTGTTGATTCTTCATTTCTCGGTCTTCTGAGATAAGAAGATTATTTTGAATGCGCTGCATCTTACCGATAAGTCTTTCCACTTAAGCCATCTGTATGGATATTTAATAATCACTCCAAGATGATTTATGCGGTTTAGTTTTCAAGTTTGCACCTTTCTTCCTCGTTCTTTGGCTGTCTGACAAGGGAAACGCTATCAGTAGTAATGTTACAGCCAACGTAGCGGCCAAAGTAATAAGAAAAAAGTTACGCGACGCAAAGAGAAGAACACCTTTAATATTGTTAAGGATGTTCTTTATTTTCATTATTATGATTTCATTAATATTAATGACGCTGTATAAAAAATTTCGCGTGTTCGTTTAAACCTAGTCCGCCGTATTTTTCTAGCATTAATTTGTTTGGCGCTTTTAATAATTTTGCGTACTAAAAATAATTGTCATATAGTAGTTCTCCTATTAAGCCTAAATGGCTTTAATTATTATCTAAGGAATACATGATGACTCGGTAGGATAATTTTGTTTTGGTTGTCGAATTGATGGGTTTTCAATTTTAAAATAAGTGCCCGAAAAAAGAAAATACATAACTTACTTAAATGTTTCAACCCGATCGGTTCATTGTTACAGAGTTGAGTGCAGAGTTCGATTGCTTGCCTAATGGTGACCCTATTCCTGGCTATCTTCGTGACGGACCTTGCACTTCTTCTTCTAACAGACAATGTTCTCCTAGAAGGCAACAATTTTCTACCAGACGACAATCTTTTACCACAGAACTTTATCTTACCAGTCCTCAATCTCCTGAAAGGTATTTTATTCCTGAAGATATTCCTCGTCACTCTAGGTCCAAGTCCCCTACTCTCCAGAATTCTACTATACGCATACTTGGAGCTAACCGCACAATTAGAGAACTTGAATCCATTCGACTTGTTCCCATTAGCAACCCGTCCCGGCGATTTGAAATTCGAAAATACACTTTTCCTGCCGATAAGCCAATTCAAATGCTAGGAAGACAAAGAAATAAGCCTCAGCAAATACCAAGCAAGGAACAAATTGTGTTAACAACATCTACTGGTGACGTAGTTGCAATCATGGAAAAAAATAATACTATACTTCGTGGAATATATGATCAATATGGGAGACGGGCAAGCATAAACATTTATAGCGGCGTGATTGTCCCATTGTATCCAGACTTAGTCAGTGAAACTCCATTAGGTTCCCATTTTCCCGTTTCTAGGAATTTTAAGCAAGTATGATTAGTAGTTCTTGTTAGGCCATTTCAAGGGCAGATATTATGGAAGTCGGGTCGTCTGATAATATTAATAAGTATCTGTTTGACTGGGGTTTTTTTGGTAAATTCTTAGCATAATAAGATATACCGCATTGGTACGGGCTAACATGAAACAGCTTTCGGAATAAATATAAAGAAATAAAAAAGTTTAAAATGACCCTTAGCTTGATAATAAGGATATAAATAAAGATTTTTTTTTATTTGATTTGCAAAAAACTTCACACCTAATGGTTTGTTGGCAGCGCTGATATAAAATCCGAAATCTGTATTTGACTAGGAAAAATGGAGGAAGGAAAAGGGGGAACCGAAAACTCAAAAAGTGATTTCACTTGCTCGAGTTCGCCGTCTTGCATCTAGCTTCTTGAATTTGCATATTCTTACTACAGACCAGCTAGTGAATCTATTGTACATAGGTCATGCTGAAAGTTGTTGGATAATCAAAACTAAAAAGGCCTGCAAAATTCAGAGTTCATGCACTAGAAAGAACGTTCCTGTCACTGAATGGTAGGACAGTATATAACACTTGAGTTAACTAATTTGGAGTCGGGAGTAGGGAGAATTAAGGTTGGTTTGGATTTGTCAGCTTAACGTGATGGAGCTCGAGAGGCCCGATTTTCGAGAAATAATTTTCTATGAATACGAAATTTGGTTTATATCAAGAGCAATGTCATGAGTGTATAGTGGAGTAGCTAAGAGACTTTTCCCCTTCAGATTTCACTGTCTTAAATTGGTTTGCTGAATTTAGACGTGAAAGGCAAAGTCTGAAAGATGACTAATGCTCTGTGTATCCTCCTACTGTAGTCACGATCCAAAGTATTTCCGATGAGAAGAAACTAATTAAAGAAGTCCGTCATATAACCTATCGGGAAATAATAGCAGTTACAAAATTGGATCAAGCAAACCCATGAAGCCTAACCGTAGCTTATCTTCCAAGCTTTGCTTTCCACGTCTAAATTTAACAAACCAATAAAAGACTGTTGCATGTCATGCGACAAAGTCCCTTAAATAGTCCACTATACTCTCATGGAATTGCTACTGATTTAACCCAAAATCAGTAGTCGTAGAAAATTGTGTCGCGAAAATCTCACCTTAGAGCTCCATTATGGTAAGCTGACAAATCCCAACTGACTTTCAGTCTCCCTGCTCCCGGTTCCAAATAATGTGACTGGAGTGTTGTAATAATACCCGACACATATGAGATTCACCATTTGGAATTAGATGCCGCACAGTGAAACTTTTTTTAAATCCTGTCTCAAAATCGCAAAACCTTTCATCGAAATAACGTACAAAGAAAAATGATTTTCAAATTAAAGGCGAATCCTTTTCAAAATACGTATACGAAAATCATAGAGAGAAAGGAAAAAAATGACGTTAACAATCTTTGTTGAATTTGGCATTTTTGCCGAAAAAATATAGTTTTAATCAATACTATGGACACTCACGCGTCAATTTTGATAGTTCTAATTTCAAAATGGTGGATTTAATATGATGAATAACAATAGTGAAACCAAATTAATTTGACAGCAAATTTTTGTTTAGTGTTTTAACGGTTTGCTGATTTCATATACTAAGTCAGAATTAAAAAAATTTTAAATGGTGGATTTAATATGGCGGACGAAATTGAGAAGCAAAAGCGATTGCAACGAAATTTTAATCGTAATATAACTTATTTTACCGAAATCAACGCTGCCTAAGCATTGTTTCATTATACCTAAGGACCTAATATTAATAAGAACAGCGACTGTAGCTAAAAGGCATTGCTCGTAGGCTGCTTATTTAATAAATAACTAATAATGAATCAAATTATTATTTTAATCGTTTCAATAATGTGTAAAACGCCTAATATTTAAATAGATGATGCGATAGTAATCTGAATTGTTTATTTCATTAATATTACGAAATTCGTAGTTAGGGATAATTGTAAAAAGCTGCTAACCACAAAAAAAGCCTCTTCTAAACTAATTTTTTCATAACATTGTACAAAATTTTGTTTTCTCATTCATGGATATTATAAATTATTTCTATGGATAGTTATTGTACTGCTTCAAGAACTAATGAAACGTAAATATCTCAGAATGACAACCTTGTCACCTCTAATGTCTGATATTTAAACTGTATAATATATATGTTCTGTCATCCAATTAGGCAACTGACTATTCATTAGTTATGTTATTATTCAGATTCTTCATCAAACCATTAATTAGTTTTAGCTCTAATTACAAAAGATGATGATAAATCAACCGGGATTTTAACATTAGCATGGGATTTAAAAAAAATGAAAGCTCGGTTTTTTTTCAATAATTAAATTTTTAACAAAGATTAATCAATTTTGAAATTGTGGGAACTACTAGTGCAAGTATTATTCAAATTCCCTGCTGACTTTGAAATGTTGGATAACACAGGCCTGAAAATTATGAGTTCATGTCAGTTGTTGGAAAGTGGAGGGTCATTTCCCAAGTAAATTTTAACGTAGAATCCGAATCCGGGATCAGAATTGGCCCATCACGTCAGCATTTTAAGAAATTGGAGATTATGTACCCCAAAAATAGCGTTTTTGGCTACTTTTGAGGTTATGTACAGAAGACACCAAGTTTTTGGGGATTTTTTCTTTAGTTTTATGATATAGTACTGCTCTTTCTCTTTAATTTGAAAGTCGCGGAGTTCAGTTACCATTTTTCTTTATCAAGTTACGCCAATTTGAAATTACGAGATATGTCCCATTATGTATTAAGCATTTGCTTTAAATACTTTGATGCAGACATTTTCGACCCCCAACACCACCAAGTACAAAGTTTTCGTAAGTTTTTCTAAGTTAGGCATAATTCAAAACTTGTGCTGAAAGAAGTCTGAACAGATCCAGAAGTCTTCAATCCTATTCAGCGATGGTATTTTTTCTGAGACTTGGCTGTTCACATCATCGTTATTAATTTCCAAGTGTGGTTCTAGTGGATCCAGAACCATCACAAGGTTGAAGAAGAAGATCAATTGCCGCTTCTTGATCATGTAACGTGACTTGCTCTAACTGATGTTCTTTACCGTCGTTTTTCCATTTCAAATCAAACTGTAGTTGAATCTCTATTGCTCGGTCTTCTGAGATACAGGAATGTAGATTAGTCTTAATACCCTTCTCCTGCTTCAGCTGCGAGTATTTTTTAATTTTTCTCAGTATATCGCAGCCTGATGTTAGAGTTATCGGGAACGCTGACGTCTATTATTCTCACGTTTTGAGCCCGTTTCTCTAACGACAGGGAATTTGGACGATTGTGTCGGACTAGATGTTTAGTCGAATAATCCTATCCCTATCATCGTTATCTAGTATTTTAACTGGAATATATTTGTAATAAGGCTCAAATCACGTCAGTCAACCATTGTTCTGCGCAATTTTTTGGCAAACGATCCCAGTAACATTATTATGTTTGCGCCTGTGGTCTTGCGAGGCAAGCATCGTGCAACCCTCAATGATGTGTTTGATGCTCTCATTGAGGTGTCTACAAAGACTGCATCTGTCAATATCTGCCGCTATATTAAAGATGTATTTTTGATAACTCCTTGTTTTGATTACTCTGTCCTGGATGGCAATAATAAATCCATCCGTCTCCAGAAAGAGTTTTCCCCGCTTTAACTAAAGGTTTGAAGCATAACTATATAGGCAAGGAACATATAATGTTTGAAGGTGTTGCTTATGCAGTTCTTTACCTCGCCACTGAGCAGATACCTACTCAGCATTGAGATCTTTGTTGTTCTGGAAGTGAAAAGCTGCAAGTTTTAAGGGGTATAAAGGTCAACTCTACACATTTAGTCTCTAAGTGATATTTTGGTCTAGTTTTGAAAATTTTTGTGTTATTGCGTAACCTAAAAGTCACACAGTTGACTTACATACAATATCCCTCTTCTACCAAAGTTTCTTAGCAAAACTATTCTCTCCACAGCTGTCTTTTCATATTGCATTCAGTGCTATGAAATTTTCATGCAGATAATTCCGGATGGAATAATACAGAATTTCTCGAACGATATCGTTTGAAAAAGGATACGGTCCTTGATTTACTTCATAAAATTGAAGAACGATTGTTAGTAGGCTTCAAGAAGTATGTATTCTTTCTACGTGTATTTTAATGTAAAGTAGTCGGGTCATTTTAAATTTCGTGCGTACAGTTTATGAGGATTTTCTTTCTAAAATCTGATAAATCGTAAATTACTTACAGAATACCTATTAATTAATAATAATTTCTTATGCTAATCTAGATTAAGAGCATTGGAAATTTTTTGCGTGTTTGTGCAGATTTTAGTGGAGTAAGCATTAGTACTGCTTCCTGAGTCGTCGCAAGAGTATCTATGGTGATAGCATCATTATCAAGGACAATGATCAACATGCCTTCATCTAAAGATGGAATTTGTTTAACGCAACAGGGCTTTTACGAACTATACAAATTTTCAAGAGTAAGTGATGGCCTGAACAAAATTTTCGTACCAGATTTTGCGTGAAACAACTATGAAGTTTCAGATTTTTGTAATAAATGATTTCAGGGGGTGATCATGCTGAAGAATTTCGAAATCAAAAAGATTTCTTTTCTCTTAAAACTCAAATTGTTTGCGACCATGATATGAAAATTACAGACGTTGTGACTATATGGCCGAGTTCTGTTCTTGGATAAACTTTGGAAAAACAAATTGCTCCTATGGTAAAGTATCACATGCCCTTAAATACATCTTTGCCTGCACTTGTTCATATTGCGCTGAGTTCGTATTACCAAAA
This sequence comes from Belonocnema kinseyi, assembly GCF_010883055.1. Classification (NCBI taxonomy): domain Eukaryota; kingdom Metazoa; phylum Arthropoda; class Insecta; order Hymenoptera; family Cynipidae; genus Belonocnema; species Belonocnema kinseyi. The sequence goes on along the minus strand of NC_046661.1, from coordinate 140,078,430 downwards.
TTTAAACACATGTATCTGCATGCTCTTCTGCCAAACCACTTGGACCTCCCTAACCATTGTGTTCAGTGTTGAAGATGGAATTTTTTCTTTGTAGTAAAACAGTAGGGTAAAACTATAAAAATCAATTTTGCAGTATTTTACCTTATAGCCAATTATTGTTGAAATATTATTGATAATAACGCAAATTGATAAAAGTCATTTATTTTTAAGAAATATGATAACCTTGTCCGTCTTTACATTGTATAGTTTTTGATTTAACAAAGAGTACTTAAGTACTAATTCAAATTGAGCAAACAACATTTTGATAATCCTATTCTTAAGTAAAGTAGTGTAGTGCTCTTACATTAACAACAAATTTTCTTCCCAGATACGAGAAACGTCGTTAAAAAGACGTTTAAAATATCCGTTACCTTTCATGTTACCCTAGCGCCTAGATAAACTGGGCTCAACTCGATATATTTCGACGCTGGATTAAAAAAGGGCATATCATATAAATTCCCTTGACTCAGGAGAGTAAAGAAAATACCGCCTTTATAATGTCTAGTAAGGGTCTCTTCCAATATCGACGAATGCCATTCGGACTCACGGTAGAACCTGCGATATTTCAGCGACTGATGGAAAAAGTCATAACACTGAAAATAAAGCAGCACGTGTTCGCGTATTTGGTCGATATAATAGTTGTGACGAAAACGTTCGAGGAGCACCACTATCCAATATCTGGGATTTGTAGTGCATCAGACAGGTCTTAACGTCGACGTTTCATCAAAGACTATGGCAGAATTTCCGAACCCTTAATATGCCTAGATAAAAAAAATCTTCTAAACCCTTAAAAGACAATAATCTCATCACCGATTCTGGCGTACCCCCAATTCAGCGTCCATTGCACAATTCAGATAGACGCTAGTAACAATGGTCTGGGTGTCGTAGTCACTCAAGAACGAGGTAGTCCAGAAAAAGTAAAAGCATATGTCAGCAGAATTCTGTCTTGGCTGATTTTAATTATTTTACCACGGAGTGTAAATTTTTAGATGTTGTCTGGACGTTTAAGAAATTCAGGTACTTCCTAGAGGGGTATCATTTCACGGTCATTATCAACCAACTGCGATGGCTCTAAAATTTCCGAAATCCTTTTGATGATTGGCAAGATAGGCACTCAATTTTTTGGAGTATTATTTCGAGGTAATGCATAGGAAAGGGGCCATTACCATTTTCCGGACGCGCTTTCGCGGCTTTACGAGGGACAGGAGGGCCTGCATTTGGCCATGATGGAGCCAGTGGAAGTCAAAATATATGAGAGTTGACGTCAGAAAATCATGAAGACTACCACTAAGTATAGAAGTTGGAAAGTGGTAGATGTTGGTATTATCGATACCAAAACAACTCCTTTACTGAAGGACATCTTAGATGATCTGGATGCCTAGAGATTTATCTAGACCTCACTACCAGAATCATGATGTCATTAGAGAGGTACATGATAGCCCTGAATCCGAATTCACGGACATTGAGAAAACTTTCTACAAGCAAAGCTAAGCTACTATTGGCAGGGAATGTATAAGGACGTGATGGGCCCATTTCCAAGAAGTAAAAAAGATCATGATTATCGGGTAGTATATAAGAAATTATTCACCAAATGGATGAAGGTAGTTCCGCTAAGAAGGCAAATGGACCTGCTTCGACGCACCGCTGAAGGAGACACAGATTTGTTCCCACCCGATGCTGAAGGTTAAGTAACCAGGATGTCGTGATTCACCCATCCAAGATACCTGATTAGTAACATCAGGCTCAGGAATTTTCACGGCAATCGAAATATCGCAACCGGGGTCACAGAGGCCTTACGTACTCCTGAAGTTGTTCACACTTAGCGTTTATGAATTGGCATCCCAAGAGGGAAGCTTAAATGGACGATATTACGTTTATAAACACTTTATATACGTGAACCCTGACCAACATGAGGATGAGGAACTCACATTGTAAGAAGCAGCGACGTTAGACGGGGAACTTTTTGGGATTTATGTCTCAGATAGGGAAGGGGAACCGGTAGTACAGGGGGGACAGGAGAAAGAAACGGTTTGGGTTGCGGAACCTATTCGGAAATAACCGCTCAATCAGAAAGTCGAGGAGAGCCCAAGCCGCAATAGAATCTGGAATCGGTCCTACTCTTTCTAGGTCAATTCAATTGAAATAATTTAGGATACTTTAGAAGCTAATTCTAGAGAGTTTAATATCTATAGGTTAAACTAGCCTTAATAATGTTCAGGACTTTAAAACTAATTAAAATAAGGAAAGATTGAATTTGAAATGTTGCTGCTAAACATGTCATGGAATGAGATAATCGGATGGCTGCTTAACGACAGCAGAGGAGTAATTCGAACGGATCAACAGGAAGAGCTAGCTGTATGTAAGGCTTCAACACCTTTTCGTTAGCCCCTCAGACGGCGGCTCTACCCAAAGCGAAGCATTTCGCAGTAAAGCTCTCACTGATAAAGAGGGTTCAAAGAAGGTTCCGTGGGGACCCAAGCTTCAGGATGGTACGCCCTCTCCAGTATTTGAGAAGAACCGCCAACAAGCCCTAAGCCAAATGCGAATCACTGCAACACAAGCTCCACTTCTGCCGAAAGCTTCACCCACAATAAGTCGGTCGGGTGATCTTTGGTGGGCGTAGTAAGTTATGTTCAGTTGAAGAAGTAGATTTGTTCACTTATTATAAGTTAATCTATTGTTCTTTTCTTTTTTTATGCCGACCTTAAACTCGTTATCAGACTTTAAATAATTCATCTCATTTTAATTTTCCTCTTCACGACAGTGTTAACCTCCAAAACCTTTTATAATTTGGTAGTAGAGTTAAGTATTGTGAACTATGAGACAATTAGCTTCATGGTTATATTTCATTGTCAAGTTAGTCCACCAATTGGTCCTAGTTTTTGTTTGCATCACATGTACGTCACAGGTTGGATAAAACCCCTTCAATGAACAAAATTTTTGTTCATAATCTGAATAAAATATATCAATACTTGATTCACTCGTTCCTTCCTCTAAGTAAACAGTAACTAGAATTGAAAGTAGCCGATCCTCATTAGGAGATTAACTCGGTCTTTAACACATAATAAGAAGTTTGGAATGGCTGGATTTAGGGCGTGATGGAATGAATCGTATAATTAATAGTAAACCACTAGTCTGGTTCTTAGTAATATCTGAATAAAGTGTGCGAAATTATTACTTTAAAAGTATCTTCTATCCAAAGGGAGAAAATATTCTCAAAATGAGAATATAAGTAGGGGAAGAAGAAATTCGCAAAGGAAAATGCGCCTTGCTCTATTCAATAATTTCCTTCAATGTTTCATGCCATGTTCTTTTAGATTAGTTTCTTTTTTTGTAATTTCGGACATTGAGTGTTTCGCTTTAAAGAAAAGCGGTAAGGACAACATACAAATAATTAAATATTTTATCAAAATGAATCAAATATTGTATTTATTTCGCGCAGTTACACGATGGCACAATCTCTATAACTTACGATTAACTATACATTAACATGGGATTTCGAAAAGAAAAAGATCGGTTTCTGAAAAAGAAAAACAAAAGAACAATTTTTTACTAACTTTATGTGAATTAAAATTAAATTTTTGCGCCAGGAATGTGCAACATAAAATTGAAAAAAAATCATTTGTATCCAAATAGCGACATTTTTAAATAGAATTAATCATTTTTCAACTAAAAAAAGTAATAGTTATATTTAATGTGCAAATATTGAGTTTAAACCAAAGAAAACAAGTTTTTAAAGAAATAGTAAAATTTTCATACAAAAGAAAAATTTCCTATCAAAAGAATGGTTTTTAATAGGGAAGTTTTACATTCCATTAAGTGTTTGGATTTTCATTCCATGGAATTAATTGTGAAGTTTTGGTAGAACTGGCACAAATATTATTCAAATTCCTTGCTGACCTTGAAAATTTTGATAATTTTGAAACTAATTTAAAAAAAGAGCAAAAACTTTGATAAAAAAATGTATTCCCGAGATATTCTGAAGTATAACAAAAAAAGTCCGCTGCGAGTTATTTGGCCGCCAACGTTGTTTGCTGACTGGAACTCAATGTAAGATTGAAGATAAGAAGAAATGATACAAAAAGTATTCGCACTCAATTCTGTCCAAAATTTTAATTTTTCTACAACATGTTTAACACTTTATTATCAAATGAATATTACATTTCTTAAACTGAAGTACAAACTTTATTTATCACGATGACATTTTTTTCCATTTTGCATTATATTTTATGCTCAGCTCCTTGAGAAAATGTATCTTTTAAACTAATTCACATTATTTAAATTAATAATACCCATTGGTATCGAATAATAGATATTTTTATTGTTTTGTTAAAAAAAAAAAACAGTTCAAATCACTTTTGCAGAATTTTTAACTTTTTAATTTATTGTATCTTGCATAGTTTCGCGGGAAAGTTTTATCATTAAGTTTCTCTGTTTAAATTGTCAGAGTTCAGGCTAAAATCGCATCAAACTAAGACATTAAGTCTCAATCACGAGAATATGAAAATTAAAATTTGTCAGCCATACTATGGGGGTTATTAGGTGTTTCCGGTGAGGTAAGAGACAGTCAAGATATCTCTACGCCAATTGACGCTAACTGGATAGGACCAAAATCATACAAATCTAAAACATTCTATTTAAATAATGAGGATGTAAAAATTTGAATTTTCCGCCATACTATGGGTGCTATTGAAGACAGGTATATAACCATTTTTTAGGTTAATTTCAGACAATAACTTTGACAATGGATTATTTTCCGCTCTTTTGCGCTGTTTGCTGTACATTAAAATTTTTTTGTTTGTTATGGCACTTTTTACTTTTAAAACACAAACGGTTATTGCTATTGAAAACTAGTTCCGAGCAGTTTTGTGAAACTTTCAATAATAAAGAACTGTGGTCTCCTCTGTCTTTTCACTATATCTTGTTCAGTTTCGCGGGAGAGTTGAATTATTACGCTTTTCACTTTGATTTTTTATGGCTGAGACCATAAATATTGACAGTAGGATGCTTATTACCGAACTTAACCTGTCTTTTTGGACAATAGACCAGTGTGCAAAAGGAAATTTGAATTGGAAAATTTTGTTGAGAGTTATCGCGTCGGCAGACAACTGAGAGACAGACATATCGTCAGACAGACAAACATTTCACTAGTATGTAACAAAACTTTTTTTTTCGTTATTCATAATGTGTCCCCTAAGGGTTTACATGACTTCCATTCCTTACAATCTTTCCGATTATATCTATATTTTTTTTCAATATTATCTTTTTTACATATACAATTATTTACAAATATATACATGAGTATTATATCTAGTTCGTTATCTTTATTTCCTGTGATAGCGCAATCTAGGACTTATTAGCAAACGAGTGAGCAAGCCAACGAAAGCGAGAGTGCAAGCAAGAGAGAGAGCATGAGAACGCAAGCGCATCTTAGGGATCGTTCATAAATTACGTAAGATGTTTTTCTTTTGTTTATATCGTTGTGTCCTTCTCAACTTCACAGCAATTTTATACTTGTCTTTATTCAAACAAAAGAAAAACGTCTTACGTAATTTATGGACGATCTCTTAGTCTACATAACTTTTACATTACCATTACTTACAATCTGTACGCTTCTAATCTAAGCGACTTCCGTTTCCTTCCCCTTTAATTTTTTTACGTCCATTTTCCTTTTTTCACATGCATTCGTTCATTCTCTCCAATTTGCTTCATCCTTCCCATACATGCTCCCAAGTTTCTTCCTCCCATTCACATTTTCTACACTTTCTGTTCTCTTTTTTTCCCAGTATATCCCCTCCCTTACCTCGTTTCCCAATCTGAATCTTGCTATGTTGGTCCAACTTCTCTCCCTATCCCTTTATAAATACTTTAGCACTCCTTCCTTTTTTATCATCTTATACCATTTATTGTAATTTGATTTCTCCATTATTTCCCATTTTTCTATTACTTGTCTTTCTCTCTCCCTTTTTTCCAATCCTTTATAATTTACTCCAGTTCCGTCTTCTATTTCTCTATCATTAAAGAATTATCTTCTTTCTTCTTTCTATCTCGTTAATTCGATCGCCCTCCCTCTCCTCTCTTCTACCTCCATCAAACACTTTCTCGCCAACTCCCCTCCCTTTCCCTTTCTCTATCATTAAAGAATTCTCTTCTTTCTTCTTTCTATCTCGTTAATTCGATTGCCCTCCCTCTCCTCTCTTCTACCTCTATCAAACACTTTCTCGCCAACTCCCCTTCCTTTTCCTTCGTCAGCTTTGTCTCAAATTTCCATGCCCTCTTTCCCGCTCTAAGACTTAACTTATCCCTTCGCGCTTCTTCTCTCACCATATATCCTGGCGTCCTTCCGTCTGCCCCTAGTGTCCAGCTTATATACCTTTCTTGTAAACTGATACTATCTTTCCTTTCTTTCCACCCCCATAGCTCGGCTCCATTCGTTTGCAAGATATATCCAAATGTTTATACTCTTTTACTTCTTCTAACTTTATTTCCTTCCATCTCCCTGTCCATTCTTTCTTCCTTCCCCGTCCTTTTCTAAACCTCATTATCTTTGTCTTTTCTACATTTACATTCAGCATTTTTATGTCGTCTGCGTATGCCAGTGTATATATATTTTCCATTCCTAGCCTACCTTCTCTCCAAAATTTTCTCCTCATTACTTTTTCCAAGTCTGATATTAATAAATCTTATCTTCTTTTTTACCATAACTTTTTCTATTTCGCTTCGGTCTAATGAGTCAAACGCCGCCTTTAGGTCCACGAACATTGCTATCATTGCCCCTTTTTCCCTTTTAATATTCTTATTTACTAGATAGTTCAGAAGATAGATGTTGTCCAATACCCCCATTCCGTTTCTAAACCCTGTCTGATTTGGTGACTTGATCTTTTTTTCCTTAACTTCTACCTTCAATCTCTCCGACAAAATAGTTACATATACTTTACACAGTGTTGGCATCAACGTTATACTCTATTAAACATTATCCATGCCCATTCCTGTAGTTCCTCCCCTCTATATTTCCATACTTTATTTAGAATCTCATCTATACAAGGTGCCTTTCTATACTTCATTATTCCTAAAACCTTAACTATTTCTTTCCTTGATACGTCCTCATCCTCATTTCATTCTCTACCATATTTTCCTCTCTTTATAACTTATCTCTCTACTCCTCGTAGCAAATCCAAAAAATATTTCTTCCATTTTACCATTCTAATATCTTGGTGTACTCTTTTTCTTCTTTTCTTTTCTCTATTTACTACCTTTTATACCTCTTCTTTCGTCCTAGCCTTTTGCGCATTTTCTTCAAACCTTTTATTCTCTTCCTCTTTCTTTTGATATTACAACTCAATATACTCTTTCTTTCTTTTCCTACAATCTTCCCCACTACTTTTTTCTTTTCTCCACTTTCTTAATTCCTTTCTGACCTCCTTTTTTCTCTATACAGTCCTCATTCAACCCACTTCTATTCCCCCCTTTACTAACTTAATTTTTCCTTCTCCTATTTTGATATTTCTGACCTTTTCTCTAAACTGTTCTTTTTCTTCCCTTTACCAATTCCCTTTTCCTACACTTTTTACAATTGCTCCCCTTTTATTCATATTGCTATTGCTTTTTTTGTCCCTCTAATGTCACTATTAAGGAAAAGTGATCAGAATCAATATAATCACCTACCTCTAGTTTCTCAACCTTCTCTCTTACCTCATCATCCACTGTCGCATAATCGATTACCGTTTCCCTCTCAGCTCCTGAGAGTGTATATTCTCCTTTCTCATCTCCTTCTATATTTCCGTTTAAGATATACCATTCCAACTCCTCCAAGATCTTCAACAACTTTTTTTCCTCCTCATTTAGTACTTTATCTTTGGATTTTCTTCCTCTCTCTTCTCCTTATTCCTTTACTCCTCTGTCACCTGTTCTCGCATTCCAAGGCAGCCAATTATAAGAACGGCAATATGGAATTTGTAGCATTGGTACACAGTGCCCACTTCAAAAAGAGGAAATTTAAATTTCACCCGCTTCTCTATATTCTTTGTCGTGATATCATGATCGGTTGGTACCAAAAATGAAATCACGTACATTATCTTGGCCTGTAGATATTTGAAAACAATATCACGCTTTGTGGTGCCGATACTTTGAGTGTAGATAATGCGAAATTCCAGTTGATCTTACACTGATCATTCTTCACAACAGACTCGAATTCCCTCTGGGCGTTTGGGAAGACGAGCATTAGACCAACACCATAGAAGTGCTTAAAATAGTAATATAACTCTTTCAGAGCCTGATTGTGTCTTTCTCTGTAACGGTAGCATGCATACTCTGAATATTCACTACGAACATGTTGAAGTGTTTATGGCTCTTGCAATCACTTTCGACCCGGAGCTTGCATAAACCTTCATGTCATCTATATACAGGCGGTTAGTGACTTGAAACTCAACCACTACTACCTCAATTTCGAACCCATAGGACGTGTTGTTGAGTGTCCAACTTAGTGCGTTCAATGCTAAGCAAAACCATAGTGCGCTGAATAAATCATCTTGAAAGATTCCCAGTTTAACGTGCAAGGATCGGGTATCTCTCATCATCACATGACTAAAACATTTAGTCCTTGTACACCACAAGGGCTAAGCGTTATCCAAAAAGCGGATGACGCGCGGACGGATTTTACATGTCTTAAGGACCTCAAGCAAATAATCGAGGGTTATTGAGGGTTATTGATGGAAATGCCTTCTGGTACCAGAAGCTGTGCAACCATCCACATCCCGTTCTTTTCAGTTCTTAGCTATCTTTAGGATAGAGTAACATCGGATGCTGAGATGGATAGAAAATGTATCCCAGGCAACCGTGCAACTGCATGCTTGTCTAGACATATGTTTGTCTGCGATAGAAACGTTTTTCGTCTGCCAAAAAAGTTCTATTGTCATTCCTTCTCGCGATCGCTCTCTTCAATCGTTATGAACGAGCTCACAGGACCATGAGTTTCTGTTTAAGATAGGTAATAACTTTGTCCAAAGTCAAAACTGTTCTTGAACTGATGTTAGGTAGGCGAAGGATTTCCTTCACGCGAAAAGTCAGTCTCGAAGACTGATTGTCCTTTCGGAGTTGTTAGAGCCTTTCCAGTGTTGCTCTTATTTCACTAATCTCACCTTTAAGTCGAAATTTCCATGTGGGATGTCATCTGTCTTGGATCATGGTTGTTAATAGATTGGCCTTTGAGTTTTATGCTCATCATCCTGGGACAGGCGAGCAAAGCGCAATGTGCAAAAGTCTACATCTGCAGCAATCTCATATTCTGTTGCATAGGGAGAGGGAGTTTCTCGGTGATCAATCGGCTAACTAACCGGAGAAGGTCCTTGTTGACTTCAGATTTCGACAGACCGTTCTTAATTGATGGTTTCTGATCTGCGAACTCTAGGATGCCAACAGTGAAGCACGCCATCTGACGCAGGCTTTATTTATCTAGCTCCTCAATGAGTTTAGCAGGAGCAGTTTGAAGCTCCGGCAGATTAAAGCCTAACAACTATCAGTCATGAGACAGTTGCTCTGCTACATCCCCAGAGCAGATCCCTGCTCGTCCATAGTGTTTCTTGTCACGGATATATGAACCTCCTTTTCTACCGCATTTGCGTGGTGCGCTGCAGGTGCTGCTAGTTTTTGTTGTACCTCTTTTTTATGTTACTCATTTCAACATCGGATATAAGGTGGCTCCATCTAATGCATCTTAATTGATCAGCAAGATGTTATGCGGTCACTCTATTAGCCAGCTCGGGTTGAAGAATGCAGTTTTAGTCTCAGATCGTATTCAGTTGATGGTTCTTCTAGAGAGGACGTTTCCCTTCATAATCTGACGCATTAGTTTTTCAATGAAGTCTTGGGATACTGATCTTATTTCCGAAAAATTTGATACAAAATTGTAGCGATTGGCCACCTAGTCGGGCGCCCAACCTAAAAAGCTTCCACAGGCACAGCTGATTATCTGCTGCTTCCCATTTATTGCCAATTTACTAGTTAGAAGTAGCCCTATCGGGTATCCCGGTAAGATGTACCTGTCTATCACGCAGTTCACCACTACCAGCTCGCATTCTGTGAATCCTATTAATATCTCCAGAGGAGCCCCGACGATCTTCGCGAAGCGACTAACGACTATATATTTTCAGAAGCCTATCCATGTATTTATGAGAAGGTAGCTCAAGCCCAACCGCAATGCCAATGCGAGAACACCGTCAGTAGTGTATTATTATTATACTTTGTTTTTCTCTCAGCCTTAAGATGTTTGTAGCCCAATACGAATTTTTGTAATGCAAGTAAGTAATCTTATTTAAGCAATGTGGCTAACTTGACGTACTAGGCATAGCCTTAGTTTTATCCCATCATTCACTCACTGGGTTGCATTCAAGTGCGGAGGAAGAGGCTACGTGGAAAATAACATAAATTGCGACAATGTTCAAGGACTGGCTTAAAGATCATGGGCTGCAACTGGCCAGTAAAACGACGGAGGTGGTGGTCCTAACAAGTCAAAGAAACTTTAGAAAGCCATTCTTGGTTGACATCGTCGGGTACTTAGTAGTGGCATAAATCGCGCAAAAGTACCTGGGCACGTGGGTTGACGAGAAACTCACATTTTCGAAGCAGATTAACAAAGCCGCTGACAAAGTGGAAACCATAGTGGAAATGCTATCGAGGCTCATGCCGAACATAGCTTGGCCCGGAAGCTGCAAGAGGAAGATCCTGATGAGCGTCACTTACTCCATCATGCTCAACGGAGCAGATGTTTAGGCTGACACTCTAAAGGTAAAGAAGTGAAGAGAAAAACTACTGAGAGTACAAAGGAAGGGGGTGCTGAGAGTGGCGTGTGCTTATATGTCGGTATCTGGGCCCGAAGTCCTGATTATTTCCGAAACAACACCCGTCGAACTCCTGGCCGCTAAGAGGAAGAGGATTTTCGGAGCGAAGAAATTATGTAACGGGAAAGAGATAACCAATGAAGAAAGAGCAATAACCATAGGTGAGTGGAAAGAGCAGTGGGAGAGAGAAACAAGAGGAACGTGGACTACTAGAATTGTAGGTGGTTTATTAAAGTGGGCCAACAGGAAGCATGAAGACGTGAACTTCCACCTTACCCAATTCCTGTCAGGCTACGGTCACTTTAACGAATACCTACACCGTAGGAAGAGAAAAAATTTACCAGAATGTGACTACTGTTTGAATGAGACAGACAATGCGGAACATACATTTTTTGGGTATGACAGATGGGATACGGAAAGGTAAGAACTGGAGGTAGAGCTAGGCGTACGACCCACAGCAGGCAATGTAGGATACTTAATGATTAGCATCCAGAGAAACTGGGAAAGTATCGCCAGGTAAGTGAAAAAGGTCCTAGTGCAGAAAAAGAGAGAGGAGCAGCAAAACGAGAGCAGCTACATTAACATCAGGTGAGCAAAAAAATAAAAATGAAAAAATTTGCATAAGCTGTGCTGCTTGGCATAAGAACTACTAACATGATGATCTGTTGGGGTCATAAAGGAAGATGTAGAAGAATAAGGGAATATACGAGGGTAGTTCAATAAGTCCTTAGAATGAAGTATAAAAACAATTTTTTTTGGGTAAATTTTTTTTTATTTTTCAACATAATCTCCTTGGAGCTC